>NW_026907461.1:0-15948 GCF_019802595.1 Syngnathoides biaculeatus
CAAAACTCAAAGCACAACAAACAACTGTCAACACGACACACAAGGCTTCAATGCATTTCCTAATCAGTGTCAATGAGGTGCAGGTGAGGAGCTCCTGGCCACGCCCCTGACATCCTACATGGAAAGTCAAAGTTTCGTATGACCTACAGCATGTTCATTGCAGCATGAAAAAAGTTAGGAAAATATGCCCTGAAATAAAAATGTAATCAATAAATAAATACATACATGAAAAAATGTCTCATTGACGCTAATTAGGCCAGGCAGCGAAGACTTGTGTGGTGCATTGTCAAGTCTTGTTCATGTTTCAAGTTGTGCCTCGAAGTTATCGGACCTTGTTTCTGGATTTTTGGACTTTGCCTTTTTACTACGCATTTTTTGTGCTTCTGCCTTTTCAGATTGCTCACCTGTGTATGACCTTTGCCAAAATTAAATTGTCCTCAAAAATCATGACCCTGCCTCGGAACCCTGCATTTCGCTTTTATCCCATGTCAGTTGCTCGTGACAGTGGTGGGTTTCGCTATTTCCACCATTTGCATTGACACTCAAACTTGAGCTCAGGTGCATCTGATTTCCACTGATCCTGCTCCAACTTGAATGGTGTCCACCTGTGCTCACTTCACTTGATTGCACATCATTTGGAAGGACACACAAATATCGCAGCGGGTGATGCGGCTTATGATAAGCGGCTCGGAAAATGGATGGATGGATCTTCAGCAAATAGCTGCGCTTGACTGAGAAACCACCCTGATTACTCTGTCGAGGAAATGAATTCATGACTTCACTTCTTTCTTCAAGTGGTAGAGTGAATTCCCCTCATTCACTCTTGACATTATTTGCCTTTGGTGGACTGCTGTTGTTTGTAGTGTTCAGTGTGGAACTCCCAAAGTCAATTCAGTGTATTGCTACATATAAAGGGAGAGCACTGGAATAGACTAATCTGGAAATACTTCCAGTTTTTGTCAAAAGCTCTCGTCCCAACAGACAGCCAGATCTCTTGGGACGTGTCAGGGGCGTGGCCAGGCCGCTGCCCTGTGGAGCCGCTCCTCACCTGGAGCCCATTGACCCGAATTGAGCCTTGGGGTTTGCATTGTCAGTTGCAAGCATTTTGTTTGTGTATTTCCTTCATTTCAGCGTTTCTGTCCCACGTTATTCAAGTCTCGTTTTGTTCATGTTCCAAGTTTTGCCTCGTAATTATCGGACCTCGTGTCAGGGTTTTTGGACTTTACCTTTTTGGACTGTTTGCCTTTGTATGACCTCAGCCAGAATTAAACTCCCCTCGAAAATCACGTCCCTGCATTTGGGTCCTACCCCTTGCCGCACACTTGTGACAGTTGTTTACGGATTAATCCAATAAAATAAACTAAAATCTTTGGAAAAAAAAATTGACCGGTGGAAATTGACCCCAAAATCCAAATAATAACAAATGAGAAAAATAACTAAACATTTGACAGTTTAAAAAAATACTTTTACAGATTTGGGAGCATTTCAGTCCAATTTAGCAGCTATTTCACACCACAAAAGGGTACCTTTTATTCTTATTTGCAAAGTAACATTAGTGCATACAAGTACATGTGGGAGGAAACCGGAGTGCCCGGAGAAAACCCACACAGGCACAGGAAGAACATCCAAACTCCACACAGGCGGGGCCAGGATTAAACCCAAGACGTCAGAACCGTGTGGCCAAAGCTTCACAGCTCCTCCACTGTGGCGCCACTGTTTCTAATATGTTGACTTATTTGTGTCATAATTGCAAAGACAACATTTTTCCATCGGGTGCCATGACATGCTGTCCCTAACGAAATGAACAGTGTGCACGATGTTGTTACACGTAATTGATATTCTGTATGGTTGAGGATGAGCGGAACAGAAAATGGATGGATTGGATGCGTGGCTGCTGATTAGCCAATTTAGCTGTCGGCCTCTTGGGAAGAACTCAATGAAGGATTGGCTGGCGTGCCGGATGTTATGGGCCGGATTTGCTATTTGGACTGAAGTAGGTACCAGAGACGTGAGGCACTTTCATCCCGAGGAGTTTCTCCGCAATGTTTGACAAACCAAAGTAAAAAAAAATGTCAGACTTGCTCATTTAAAGTGTGCGTGTGCATCCTCTTAAAGCACAGGTGTCAAACTCAAGGCCCAAAGGGCAGATCCAGCCCGCCACATGATTTTAGGTGGCCCGCGAAGGCAAATCATGTGTCATGCTCCTGGATTCCAGCCAGGGCTGGGCGTGGCCAGCTAATCTGAAGGTGCACACCTGCGCCTCATGACCTTTGATTAAGACCCAGTACATATAGGAACCGGGGGACGACTATTACTCTGCTAGATCGTTGCCTCTCATGCCTCGTTCCCGCACTACCGTACTCCTGACGTCTACCTCCCGTGTACCGACCAATGCCTGTCTCCCGACCTACCCCGTAAGCCTGCCGTTACTGATCTTGCTGCTTGTTTGGACTGACTCCCTGGTAACCGACATTGGAACGAATAAAGGCTTATTCCGCACTGCTTACCTCTCACCTGAGTCGTGCATTTGGGTCCACCCCCGAGTCTCGTCCGTGACAGAACGATCTAGCCCAGAACATGGACCCAGCCGACTCTGAAGCCATTCGCCGTGCGCTGCAAGTGCAGGGCAAACGCCTGGGTGAGCAAGAGGCTGCTCTCCAGGGTATGACTCACCAGATCCAGGAGCTCTGCACCCAGCTGCAACCGTGGCTAGCCTCCCAAGCTAGCGCGGCCGCTCTTGTGCCTCCCCGTGCCACCATCACTCCGCTCTCTCGACCAGAGCGGTTCTCAGGCGACTCCGGTAACGTCAAGCCCTTCCTGGCGCAGTGCGATCTCCACTTTGAGCTGCAAGCTCCCGCTTTTCCCACGGACCGCTCCCGGATCGCCTTCGTGATTTCCCACATGACAGGGAGGGCGGAGGCATGGGCCACCGCCGAGTGGAGCCGTAACTCGGAGACCTGTCGCTCATGGGCGAGCTTCGTCTGCGCGCTCACCCAGGTGTTCCAGTATGCGGCTCCGGAACGCCAGGCAGCGTCGTCACTCATGACAATTCGCCAGGGCCGTCGCCGCGTGTCCGACTACGCCATCGAGTTCCGGATTCGGGCTGCCGAGAGCCGCTGGAATGAGGAAGCCCTCCATGACGCGTTTTACGAGGGACTGTCCCCACAGATCCGTGGTCACCTCGTGGCCATGGATCTTCCGCCTTCGCTTAACTCCCTCATCGCATTGGCCCTCAAGGTGGACCAGCGCCTCACCGTGCAGAGACAGATGGAGGGCCTGAGGGAGGAGGAGAGGGAGAGTCGCAGTCCGATTGTTTCCGCTTCCCGGCCACCCGTGTTGTCAGCTTCACCGGAAGCCATGCAAGTGGAGGGGCTTGGCAGCTCAGCGGAGGAGCGCTTACGTCGGCGACGAGAGGGACGCTGCTTTTACTGCAGGCGTTTGGGACACTTGATCGCCCGTTGCCCGACTCGACCAGGGCATTCTGACATCAGGATCGCTACTCCGGTGAGTGTGCGGTACACCGCGACGGGGTCAGGGAGGTCCCTTCTTCACCTCACCTTGGGAACGGACTCCCGTTCATGCTCTGTGACAGCTTTCATTGATTCTGGGTCGGAAGCAAATCTGATAAATCCCCGCGTGGTCGAGGAGCTGGGGGCAGCAACCTTTCCCACGCAACGTTTTCGTCACGCCTATGCCGCCAACGGCAAGTTCCTTTGTCGGGTTACACATCACACTCAGACGCTACGTATGAGCTTTCCGGACGCTCACTCGGAGCGTATTAGCTTTCATGTCTTCGACGCACGTAGTAGCGACATCATCTTGGGCAGCCCGTGGCTCAAAGAACATAATCCGCACATAGATTGGACCACGGGTCGGATCAAGACTTGGGGAGAGGACTGTCTCAGTCGCTGTGTCGCTGTCCGGAGAGACAGGGGTATTCAAGTTGCGCCGGTTCGGCTAACAGAACCTAGTACCGCCCTGGACCTGACCGCAGTGCCCTCCTGCTACCATGACCTACGGGAGGTCTTCTCTGAATCTAAAGCAAAGTCTCTGCCGCCACATCGGTCATACGACTGCGCGATTGAACTCCTGCCAGGCACCTCTCCTCCCAGAGGGAAACTGTTCTCTTTAACCGGACCAGAGCATCAAGCCATGAGGGACTACATCAAGGACTCGCTGGCAGCCGGACTCATTCGCCCCTCATCCTCACCAGCCGGTGCGGGGTTTTTTTTTGTCAAGAAGAAGGACTCCACGCTGCGACCCTGCATCGACTACCGAGGCCTGAACGACATCACAGTCAAGAACAGGTACCCTTTGCCGCTTATCTCTACAGCATTCGAACTCCTCCAGGGAGCCCGGATCTTCACCAAGCTCGACCTGCGCAGTGCTTACCACCTGGTGCGGATTCGGGAAGGGGATGAGTGGAAGACGGCATTCAACACCCCCACAGGGCACTATGAGTATCTGGTGATGCCCTTCGGACTGACTAACGCTCCGGCCGTCTTTCAGAACTTCATCAACGACGTGCTTCGGGAGTTCCTGAACAGATCTGTCTTTGTTTATCTGGATGACATTCTCATCTTTTCAGCAGACCTAACCTCGCACATTCAACAAGTCAGAGAGGTTCTCCGGCGTCTGCAGCAGCACCAATTATACGTGAATATGGAGAAGTGTGAGTTCCATCGGGCATCCGTGTCCTTCCTGGGCTTCGTCCTGGCTGAGGGAGAGATACGGATGGATCCCGGGAAGGTCGACGCGGTGCTGCGGTGGCCTACCCCCACCAACAGGAGGGACATACAGAGGTTTCTGGGATTTGCCAATTTCTATAGGAAATTCATAAGGAACTTCAGCTCCATGGCCGCTCCTCTGCATTCGCTCACCTCGCCACATACCCTCTTCGACTGGTCCGGGACCTGCCAGGAGGCCTTCAGCAGGCTCAAGGCAAGTTTCACTACTGCGCCCGTTCTCATTATTCCGGACCCAGATAACCAGTTTGTGGTGGAGGTGGATGCATCAAATTCAGGAATCGGAGCAGTCTTGTCGCAGAGGAGTCCCAGGGATGGAAGGATCCACCCGTGCGCGTTCCTGTCTAGAAAGTTGACCCCGGCAGAGAGGAACTACGACGTGGGAGATAGGGAACTGCTGGCGGTCAAGAGCGCGTTGGAGGAGTGGCGGCACTGGCTGGAGGGCTCGCAAGTACCGTTCGTTGTCTTCACGGACCATAAGAACCTTGAATACCTGAAGTCGGCGAAGAGGTTGAACGCCCGTCAGGCCAGGTGGGCCCTATTTTTCACCCGCTTCCACTTTAAGGTGTGTTTCCGCCCAGGCTCCAAAAACGGCAAGCCGGATGCACTCTCGCGGATCCACGAGGGAGGGCGCACGGATTCAGACGCCGCTACTATCCTGCCAGCGAGGTGCTTCGTGGCCGGTTTCACCTGGGCGATCGAGTCGCGGGTGAAGGAGGCTCTGGGAGAGACACCGTCACCCGCGGATTGTCCGTCGGGCCGCCTGTTCGTCATCCCATCTCTGCGGGGAGACGTCATCAACTGGGCCCATACCAACAAGACGGTCTGCCACCCGGGTATGGCGAAGACACGTTCAGTGGTCGAACAAAGGTTCTGGTGGCCTAACCTCAGCAAGGACGTAAGGGAGTTCGTCAACGCCTGCCCGGTGTGTGCTGGCAATAAGACTTCCCGCCTACGGCCTGTTGGTGAGTTGCAACCCCTGTCCATCCCCTTTCGTCCGTGGTCACACATCGCGCTGGACTTCGTCACCGGCCTGCCGCCTTCTCAAGGGAACACAGTGGTGCTGTCCATAGTGGACCGTTTTTCCAAAATGGTCCACTTCGTGCCGCTTCCGAAGATCCCGTCGGCCAAGCAGACGGCCCAGTTGGTATTAGACGAGGTCGTCCGTTACCACGGCCTACCCCAGGACATCGTTTCGGACAGGGGTCCGCAATTCAGCGCCCGTTTCTGGAAGGAGTTCTGCAACCTCATCGGCGCTTCAGCAAGTCGGACATCGGGTCATCACCCAGAGTCTAACGGCCAGACTGAGAGGATTAACCAGGAATTAGAGACCGGTCTTCGATGTCTGGCATCCAGAGACCAGAGCACGTGGAGCCAGCACATCAAGTGGGTGGAGTATGCCCACAATTGTCTACCTTCCGCTTCAACAGGTATGGCTCCACTCCAGGTTGTGCATGGGTATCCTCCGTCCCTGTTTCCTCCACTGGTCACAGAATCCACAGTTCCGTCGGCCCTGGCCATGGTGCGACGCTGCAAACGGACCTGGGAAGCAGCTCGGAGGACACTGCTGCGCATGAGCAGCGCCTACAAGGCCGCAGCAGACCGCAAGGGGAGGGCCGCACCTGAGCTCAGAGTGGGACAGCGAGTGTGGCTCTCCACCAAAGATCTCCCGCTGCGGACGGAATCCCGCAAACTTGCTCCCAGGTTCGTTGGCCCGTTCCCGGTTTCCAAAGTTATTAACCCGGTCGCCGTCTCGTTGAAACTGCCCAGGTCGATGAGGGTGCACCCGACGTTCCACGTCAGCAGACTTCGCCCGAATCGCACATCGTCGTTGGCTCCTCCGCTCAAATCCCCCCCGTCCCCCCGCATGGTCGACGGTGGGTTGGTGTACACTGTGCGCCGGTTGCTGTCTTCTCGTCGCAGAGGAAGGGGGGTCCAGTACCTGGTGGACTGGGAGGGATATGGCCCGGAGGAGCGCTTTTGGATCCCCTCCCGCTTCGTCGTGGACCGCTCCCTCATCAGGGACTTTCACGCGGCTCACCCTGATGCTCCTGGGCCGTCCAGAGCCGGCCGTTGAGGGGGGGGTTCTGTCATGCTCCTGGATTCCAGCCAGGGCTGGGCGTGGCCAGCTAATCTGAAGGTGCACACCTGCGCCTCATGACCTTTGATTAAGACCCAGTACATATAGGAACCGGGGGACGACTATTACTCTGCTAGATCGTTGCCTCTCATGCCTCGTTCCTGCACTACCGTACTCCTGACGTCTACCTCCCGTGTACCGACCAACGCCTGTCTCCCGACCTACCCCGTAAGCCTGCCGTTACTGATCTTGCTGCTTGTTTGGACTGACTCCCTGGTAACCGACATTGGAACGAATAAAGGCTTATTCCGCACTGCTTACCTCTCACCTGAGTCGTGCATTTGGGTCCACCCCCGAGTCTCGTCCGTGACATCATGTTTGTCAACTTCCGTGATTCTTGTTCAAATCTGTACAAAATTTGAAATTGTCATATCATAAATCATAACGTGTCAGCACAGTGGATCAAGAGTCAGTTAGTACTGAGCCCTTTTGTGTGCGTATTTTCACAAATTGCATGTCACTAATTCAACATAACAGTACCAGAATGGATGCAATGAATCATCAATGTCAACTCTGCAGCCTGCATGGTGTCCCAGGGTCCAGACAGGGCTCAAGGTCCGATTCTGAAAAACAGGACATTTCAAAAGAAATGTTCACTGCATTTTTCATGATGGTGCTTCCATTAGCATCACTTTGTTCGCATCATCAATGCCTTTTCCTCTTCAAGGACACCCAGCAAGTTCATTTCCATCCTTAGTTTATCTGTTTTATAAGTTAGAGGAGTGTGTGGAAAAATAAAACAGAAAAAGCATCCATCCATTTTCTTTGCTGCTTATCCTCATGAGGGTCACGGGGCATGTTGGAGCCTATTCCAGCTGTCAACGGGCAGGAGGCGGGGTACACCCTGAACTGGTTGCCAGCCAATCGCAGGGCACATAGAGACAAACAGGCGGACCCACAATAACACCTCGGGGCAATTTAGCATATCCAATTAATGTTGCATGTTTTTGGGATGTGGGAGGAAACCGGACTGCCCAAAGAAAAACCCACGCAGGCACTAGGAGAAGATGCAAACTCCATACAGGAGAGGCCTAATTTTAACCCCAGTCCTCAGAACTGTGAGGCTCATTGGGGGCCGCCGTATGTGGAGTGCCCCTCTGCCAAGGTGTGTGGGTACATTGCATCCATTCTGGTACGCTTATGTTCAATTAGTGATTTGCAATTAAGGATCATACGTCAGGCCACAAAGAGGAACACACACACACACACAAAAGGGGTCCTTAATCAATGAGTCTTGATCTACTGTGCTGACATTTCATAGCAAAAATAATTATTGACTCATTTTTCAAATTTCTGCAAAAATGTCAAAGTATGTAAAAAGCTTTTTAAGTCAACAGTTTAATAGTGCGAATAACAATAAAATAAAAGTGTCAGTGCCCAATGACAATTCTTATGATGTTACGAAAGGATAAACACAACTAAACTAACAACAACGTATTTGTAATTCATGGGCGACACAGTGCGCAGGTGGGTAGCACATCTGCCTCACAGTTCTGAGGACCTGGGTTCAAATTTGGCCTCGCCTGTGTGGAGTTCGCATCCTTTTCATGTGTCTGTGTGGGCTTTCTTCGGGTACGCCGATTTCCTCCCGCATCCTCAAAAAAGGGATGGTAGGTTAATTGACTCCAGATTCTCTGTAAGTTGTGATTGTGTGTGTGCAAAGAATGGTTTATATTTACCCTGTGATTGGCTAGCGACCACTTCAGGGTACATCCAGCCTCTCACGTGAAGATAGCTGGGATAGGCTCCAGCACGGCCGTGACCCTCGTGAGGATAAGCAGTAAGGAATATGGATGGAAATGAATGAATCAAGGCATGGCGAAACCCGCCATTGTCACGAGTAAGTGACATGGGATAAAACCCAAATGCAGGGCTCTGAGGCAGGGTCATGATTTTTGAGGACAATTTAATTTTGGCAAACGTAATACACAGATGAGCAATCCAAAAAGGCAGAAGCACAAAAATTGCGTAGCATAAAGGCAAAGTCCAAAAATCCAGAAACAAGGTCCGATAACTACGAGGCACAACTTCAAAAATGAACAAGACTTGACAATGCAACACACAAGGCTTCCATACCTGGCCTGATTAGCGCCATTGAGGCGCAGGTGAGGAGCTGCGACTGTGCACGGAGTTGTGGCCTGGCCACGCCCCTGACAGTCACAACGTTATGACCATGATACAAAGGCATGTAATATCTCTTTTGTTCCAAAGATATGAAACGAATTAAATTAGATTAGAAATGAAACACGTTATGACTGACACACTCACAGATGTATTCATTTAGCAGTTTATCAAGTACTATTGTAATGATATACAACTGCCTTCAGTATATATACAATATTTTGGTTATAGTCATCATTTCTGGGATTGTGGAATCCGAATACTAAAATGTTCCCATTTTACCAGAAATACTTCTTGAAAGTCAAAAACTTGATTTGGGTTTGTCCACAGGGTGTCATCTCAGATGAACGCTCATATTTGTTTGGCACAGTTTTTACACCAGATGTAATTCCTCTTGGGAAGTGGAGGCCAACATGAGAAACAAACTCACAACCCCTGGTTTACCAAACCAATGATCTCACCCGTTCCCATTAAATATTGTTTCAGAAGTTGGATTCAAACCCATGCCTCTATTCAGAGACCAGAATACCCATTAACTGGAGTTCAGTCCTTAGGTCTGGTGCCTTGACAGGTTGGCTCTGTGGCGCAATGGACAGCGTGTTGGACTTCTAGATGAAAAGTGTAGTAATTCAAAGGTTGTGGGTTCGAGTCCCACCAGAGTCAATGCAGTTACTTTCTTCCTTCCTTACAGCCTTCCACTTCTATTTCTGCTGTTGTTTCTCTATTCAGAGACCAGAATACCGGTTAACTGGAGTTCAGTCCTTAAGTCTGGCGCCTTACACCGCTCGGCCATCCTGACACTGCCTTCTTCAGAGCCAACAAACACCCACACCCATTTAAATATCCCCAAAGTACTTAAAGGTCAAGTCTCATTAAATGGATGATTTTTAGTATGTTATTAATGAAAAAATGTCAGCCAATATGGGCCCATGCATTTTTTCACCACAAAACATGATTTTGACGTATATGGCTTTTTGTAACTCCCGCCAAGAAAATCCTCTCGAGAGATTTGTTTTCGAGAAGAAGCAGGAAGTGACGTAAAGGACAGCGGCGCCCCCAAGTGGACTCCTTTGTTTCCATTAGTTTTACCTCCGGGAAGGGAGCTCGTTGTTCCTTCGTGTTAGCCAAAATGCCGGCTCGTTGCATCGCTGGACATTGCTTGAACACTCGGGAGGATAGATTTACCCTTCATAAGTTTGAAAGAGACCCGGTTTGTTGTGAAAAATGGATTGCACGGGTGCAGAGGACGAGGGCTTCGTGGGTTCCAAATCACAGGTAGGTGTGTATTCAGCTACTAAAAAAAATAATAGTTTGGGGCGGACCACGTAATAAAAGTGGAAGGCTTCTTTAGAAACAAACTTAATTGACTTCATCCTTTGAAATATTCATATTCTTAGATTGAAGGACACAACTGATTTTCTGCTTAGAATCAAAATAGCAGTACTTTGTTTTCGTGAACATGAATGCACAGAAAGTTTGCTGTCCACATTTTACCCACCAATGTAAACACATTCTCTCTCAAAAAAGAGGACTTGAACCCATAACCTTTGAATTACTCCACTTTTAATCTAGAAGTCCAATGCGCTGTCCATTGCGCCACAGAGCCATCTGTTTACAGGTAATCAGGGCATAAAGAAACAAACATTTGCACTCATAACCTGCCGATTTAGAGTCTCCAGTTAATGCATGTTCTTGGGAGGTTAGGAATCAAACCCACGCATGTGTGTTTTTGCCAGCGTTGGAGTCGCCCTCCTGTGAGACTGGAATTCTCTCGGTCTCGACAGTTGACACAAGGCAGTTGGACAACGTGAGGGGCAGCTGTGACAAAGGATGCCTCCCGAAGTCCACGACCATCTCAATCGTGTTGAACGTGTCAAACTCAGGTGTCGGGAACCTGTTCGACTGAGAGAACCAGAAAGGCCAAATATTTCAAAGTGTAATTTCAAAAGAGCCATACAGTATTTTGAAAACTAAGTACAAGTGTATTTGCGCATTTTTGTAAGACCAACACTTTTCGAGTACAATAAGTCTCTGAATTATTTTAAAAAATATTGTTACGCTGTTGCTGACCAATGATAACAAAAGTACTTTGTCCCATTAATGCGACAGCTCGTGCTGCTCGGTTTTGGAGTTCAAACATCGTCAGATGAAGCTTCATGCAAGCGTTGAGACTTCCATTCGTTCATCATGAACGTAATTAAATTTGATTTCCCATCATGCTGGTATGACGGTGAACGGTTCTTGCCGACAAAGGCATGTCTTTCACTCATTTGATTATCTTGTCTTTATGCAAAGTTGGCAAAATGTATTTCGGCAACGTCGAGTACGAACGCTTTGGCAAACTCCCCGTCTGTGAATTTCAACACGCAGCAGAAGCCTCCTTCTCAGCAAAGGTTGTTCATTCTTGGTGAAAACTTTGCTACTCCTCATCTTTTTTTCTTTGAGTGACCTTTGACAAAAGCGTTTCCATGATTAGTTGTTTCGACACGATCGGCGTTAGACCCTTCTGCACCTGTGGACAACGACTACCACACATAACTACGGCAACCCCACTAGGACAAACCTCCTCTGCACGCTAGAACTCACATGTACAGTGTGTCGTAACAAGGCCATAAGCCATATGCAACCACCAAAAGAGCCAGGTATGGCTCGCGAGCCATAGGTTTCCGACCCCTGGCTTATAAGAGTGGCCTAATTAGCGTCAATGAGCTCCAGGTGAGGAGCTGGGGAGGAGGCCACAGGGCAGTGGCCTGGCCACGCCCCTGACGGCCTACATGGAAGGTCAAAGTGACTTATGACCTGCAGCATTAAAAAAGTGTGCCCAAAAGTAAAAATGTTCTAAATAAATATTTTCATACATCAAAAAATGAAGGAATAAAGAGTCCCGTGAAGATTTGCCTCATCTTTGTACTTAAGCTTATATCCTAATGTATCAACAAGAGCTTTGAGCCAAAGGTCAAAGGTGAACTTTAGTGGGTCAAATTCCTCTATTGTAGAACGACGGCTCACCTCCACATGACAAATTCAAACAGTGTTGATTGGAAGAGAAATTCACGCAGACTTTGTTCTGTTCATGTACTCAAAAGTAAAAAGTATTCGAAAATGGAACAAAGTACTTCCTAAAATTGACCTAAATGTAATTGAAATAGGAACTTCCCTCTCTTTCTTTTTTTGCCAGTACATCAAAGTCTGCCGTTGGTTTTGTTGGAGTCATTTTCAGAACAGCAGCTGCCGAGTAACAGGAATATCATTTATCCACAACAAAATCAGCAAAATAATTTTTTTAACTGGACCCATTACTTGGAAATGTACACCAACTGAGTTAGTTGCATCAACATCAACCAATAATTTGGGTATCATATTATTGTTAAATCAGAAACTTCAAACAAATTGACATAACACAGAACAGTACACGATCCCCACACTTCTCTAAAGAACTCGATAGATAGATAGATTGATAAGCGGCTAACAAATGGATGGATGGAAAGGAACGTCATCTGTGTCTGTTAGGCCTAAATCACAGGAGCATCACAGCAAAATCCTTTGACACAAGTGGTAAGCACAAAGATGCGGAGTAGGTAATTGAATAATCATAAATTATGCCATGGCTTGCTCCACGTAAACTGTGTCGTACATCCATGTAGAACCTCTTGAGACTTTCATACAGTGTCACCAGAAAGATTTCACACCCCTACACATTTTTTACATTTTGCTGATAGATTTAATCAAAAGCTGTTTCAAAGATAGTTTTTTTTTTCATAAAATCTTCATAAAATATCTCATGAAGGCAGTCGTGTTTTCAGACATTTGTGTCGAATTATAAATCATGTAAATAATGCGTAAATCAGTATTTCCACCATTTGCAATGCCACTCAAACATGAGCTCAGGTGCGTCTGATTTCCACTGATTGTCCTTGAGGTCGTTCTCCAACTTGAATGGAGGCCACCTGTGGTCACTTCACTTGATTGAACATCATTTGGAACACGGCACACAGCTGTCGAGATGAGAGGCGGCTAAGGATAAGCGGCTCGGAAAATAGATGGATGGATCTTCAGATGGATTCATACACTGTTGACATCATGTCTTTGGTCACGTGCTGGTGTTTGAAGTGTTCAGTGTGAAAGCAGGGTTCGTTTAGTTTAGTTAGTTAGGTTTAGTTCATCAACATCCGATTCGTGTCCTTGCTTGGAGGGTCCCAAATATCAAGGGAGAGCGCTGGAACGCACTAATCTGGCAATCCGTCCAGTTTTTGTCAAAAGCACTCATCCTAACAAACAGCCAGAACTCTCGGCAAGTGTCAGGGGCGTGGCCAGGCCGCTGCCCTGCTCGCAGCAGCAGCTCCTCCCCTGGGCTTCATTGACGCTAATTAGCCTATGAGCCTTGTGGTTTGCATTGTCAGTTCGTTGTGGTTGACACTGCAGTATTTTGTGTGTGAGTATGCAAGCACCTTGCTCGTGTAGTTCCATCGCTACAGTGTTTCGGTCCCTCTTTATTCAAGTTCCAAGTTTTGCCTCGTAATTTTCAGACCTCGTGTCAGGATTTTTGGACTTTGTCTTTTTGGACTGCTTCCCTGTGTATGTATGTCAAAAATCACATCCCTGCATTTTGGGTCCTACCCCTTGCCGCTTGACGCTCATGACAGTCGAATTCGGATGAATTCAATAAAATAGGTTACAATCTTTGGAAAAAAAATTGACTGTTGGAAATTGACCCCAAAATCCAAATAATAACAGATGAGAAAAACAAAATAACATTTGACAGATTAAAAAAATACCTTTACAGATTTGAGTGTTTGTTGACTTTCAAGAAGTATTTCTGGTACATATGGGAGCATTTCAGTACACTTTAGCGGCTATTTCACACCACAAAAGTGTACCTGTACCTCTCTGCCATGACTATAAATATTATCATTTGAGTATAAAATTGTTATAAGTAAGTACAGCTCTGCATAACATTGTATCCTTATTAACATTAAAGAAAACACAAAATGATTTAAAATTAGTTCAACTTACAACAGAAAATAACTCTATGAACATTGGTAGTCTGGAACAGAAAATATTTTCAGCGATTCAATTTGCCTGAAATAAACATTTTTGACCACATTATTGCACCATTTGATCGTGAAAAATAAAACCAAGAAATAATAACTTCAAATTCAGCACAGCAACATTAATTCAGGAGCACAAAATATAAAAAACTTTAATTTACAAAACAAAAATGAATCTAATGTGGTGTGGGGGGGTTTGCACTGAGCAATTTGGTTCGCTACCTTGTATGATGCTAACAGTCCTCGCTCGTTTACTGATGTAGCTTTCACAAGGCGGGATGATTGTTGGCAATATTCGAGATTTTTTCACTGAAAATAATCCATCGGTTTATCAGCATGACTGGGGTGGAACCTCTTTGAATTGCGCATGAATTTATTTGGCTTCATGCTGTTCACTGCCAACATTTTTTTTCTCTCCTCGTGTCCCACTGTCGTCACAGTGAAGCCAAACAAAAAAAATGCATTGCGAACCAAACCAATCCAACTATCCATCCATCTTCTTAGCCGCTTATCCTCACAAGGGTCGCCTATCCAAGCTGTCAATGAGCAGTAGGCAGTTTACGCCCTGAACTGATTTCCAGCTCATCGCAGGGTACCCAAGCAAACTCTGAACTATAAATTTGAAAGGTTGCTTCCTTTTTTTTTTTCATTTTTTTAATCCACAATGATATCCCTGTCTGTTTTTCTGGATATAAAACTGAATTTTTGCTTGCGGAATATCTTTAGCAATACGTGTTGAAAGCTGAATGATGCTCCCAAACACTTTTAAGGTTAATGTTATGTTGCCTCCTATATTTAAAATGCAGGATTTGCTTTTTGTAAACTGGATTGTCTTTGCTTACATCCTGGATCAGCCTGTGCCAAGGTGGAATTTTAACATTACACACCATCTAATCCTGCACTTTCTACTTTGGCTGGTTTCAGACCAGACCTTTCCCACTCGAAAAGAGAAAATCTCATCCAGTTTAAAGAAGTAAAAAAGTCTTCCAAGTGGCCAATTGGATGAAGCAATGAAACTCCCAAAACTACTACCCCCAACACCAGTGTCTTCTTTTGGGCATGGATAAATTACCAAGAATTTAGTCAATAGTTTCCGTTGTGGAAACACAATTCCAAGTTCCATTTCAAAGTTCTTGATTGGATACACGTGATACTGAAACATGTGAGAATTGGGGGTCCATGCAGGATTGGTGAAACTTTGGAAACATGGAGTGTTTGTTGGCTTTCAAGTACAACATATGAGGATGGCCAAGTGGTCTAAGGCACCAGACTCAAGGACTGACCTCCTTCCAATTAATGGATAGTCTGGTCTCTGAATGGAGGTGTGGGTTTGAATCCCACTCCTGACGCAATATTTAACAGGGACCCATAACTCAGTGGTGAGACCATTGGTTTGCTAAACCAGTAGTCATGATTTTGTTTCTCACTGGGGACTCCACTCCCCAGGAGGGGCATCCGGCGTAAAAACTGTGCTCAAATAAATATGAGCGTTCATCTGAGATGACACTCTGTGGCGACCCCTAACGGTGCAAGCTGAAACATTTTTTGACTTTCAAGAAGTATTTCTGGTACATATTGGAGCATTTCTGTATATGATTCCACAATCCTAGAGATCCAAATTGAAGATTCTAATTTCCTTTTTGGGGCTAATATTGGGTTGTGACCCCCAACAAGGTGTCACTCACTGCTTCTATGTTTATAATGAGTTTTGGGGACTCATGAAAGGGGGTTATGTAGACATGACAATAACTTTGTTGGTTCGGAAACAAGGATTTAAATAAAGGTTTCGTTGGTGAGGGAAAATCTGATCAAGAGGTGCAACAAATTATCGGCCCTTCAGCTAAAATGATGCCTCTTATGCCTGAAAACAAAGGAAAACCAGTGACACATTCCA
>NW_026907462.1:0-15415 GCF_019802595.1 Syngnathoides biaculeatus
GAGTTCAAGTGTCCTTTAGTTCTTTTTCATCCACTCATCTGTCCTTCAGTTCATCCTTTCCTTAGTAATCCTACATTATCCCCCTAATCATTTTCTTTGGTTATTTCACCAAATCATGTCATTGTTACCCTTCTTGGAACCTTTTATCGGCAAAGTCTTCCATGTTTCCATGTCCAGGGAATTTATCCAGCCTTCAATGAAGTTGAATACAATTCCTGCCTTTCTTCCATTCCATTAGATTGCTGTATTCGCGCTCCTTTTCTTCAGTTCCCTTCTATGTTATTTTTCTTCCTTCCAATTTGAGTCCAATTAATGTCGCCTTGTTCTGAGGAGGAGAGGACCCACACAGGGAGGGGGCGGGGCTCGAACCCGGGTCCTCAGAACCGAAAGGCCAACGCTCTACCGACTGAGCTAATTTGCTGTCCTCTGTCTCGGCCTTATGCTCATACTTTAACCTTCGGAACTTCAAAATGTTGCCGTGTACATCTGGAATTCACCCCCAACAAACAACTCGACAAAAAAAAAACTTCTCATCTTTCTTTTACACCGCCTTGAAGAATTTACAGGCCCACGCACGCAAACACGCAAGCAAGTGACATCACGCATGGTGCCACCCGCATATTTGTGTCAACTACTATCCCTATGATGTATGGCGGCCCCGTGGCTCAGCGGTTAGGCAATGACCTAGTGATCCAGGGTTTTGGGTTCGAATCCCACTAGGGCCTCAACTCCAACCGTCCCTTTCCCTACTAATTTCAGTTTTCATTGAAATCATCTTTTATCAAAAGTGCTCCAAACTTTTGATTTCTTCAAAAGTACTCGATACCACTCAAACAGAAGTACTCTCATCTTCATTTAGCAAAAGCACTTGAACTTTTTTTTCTCAAAACTACTCTTAAGATCTTATTTAACTTGATCATCCTCGTTTCTAGAAAGAAAGAAACAACCTCTCGAAAACAAAATTACAAATGCGCATTTCACTTTTCACCCGGTTTTTCTTCTCCACTTCTTTTTATCGTGCCCACTTCGCCCTTGATTTCGAGTGAGGATTCGAGTCTCCAGGATTCTCCGACATGCATTGCGAAAGATATCCTTCGTTTGCTCTTTCGGGTGCTTGAAGAGCAAATGGAGAAACTGCTGGTAAACTTCAATTGAAGTGTGTGTACATTTGCCACTTCCGCGGACTTCGCGGTGAAACTTATCATAATAACTATAGCTTGAACGTTCGTAACTTCAAAATGTTGTCGTGTTCATCGGGAAGTCACCCCAACAAACACAATCAACAAAAGAAAACTTTCTCATCGCTCTGTCAATGCCCGCGCACGCAAATACGCGCGTGACGTCACGCACGGTCCCGCCCACATGTGTGTCAACCTTCTCAAGTATGAGCCGTGTTGCCCGTGGGTCAGTGGTTAGAGCGTTGCTTTCGTAATCCAGAGGTTGTGGGTTCGAATCCCGCTAATCACTCACCTCCCATTCATGCCTGACCTTTCCTACCTTTTCACACCATTCTTGCCATTCATCCTTTTGTCTTTTCTTTCATTGTTGTAATCCCTCTCTTTTCTTAATTACACACTTTCTCCCATCATCCTTTCCTTTTTCATGCATTATCTTCCCTTCCATCCATCCAGCCGTTCGTAACTTCAAAATGTTGCCGTGTACATCGGGAACTCATCCCCAACAAACAAATTGACAAAAACAAAACTTTCTCATCTTTCTTTTACACCGCCTTGAAGAATTTACGGGCCCACGCACGCAAAAACGCAAGCACGTGACGTCACGCATTGGCCACCCACATATTTGTGTCAACTACTATTACTATGATTGTATGGCGGCCCCGTGGATCAGCGGTTATGGCATTGGCCTAGTGAGCCAGGGTTTGTGGGTTCGAATCCCCTAGGGCCTCAACTCCAACCATTCCCTTCCCTATTAATTTCAGTTTTCATTGAAATCGTCTTTTATCAAAAGTGCTCCAAACTAACTGGAATCAAGCAAAAGTGTTGATTTTGAGCTGTGTTTTAATTATTTTTATTTTTTTTTATTTTTTGGAGAAAAGACTTCGGGTGAGGAGGAGGCGACGCTTCGTAGCCGACCAACTGTTGACTGCTAACGCTAGCTAGCCTCTATGGCTATCTGCACTTTTTGCTCATCTTTTCATCCACCATAATCCATCATTCGTAACTTCAAAATGTTGTCGTGTTCATCGGGAAGTCAACCCCAACAAACCAATCAACAAAAGAAAACTTTCTCATCGCTCTGTCAATGCCCGCGCACGCAAATACGCATGTGACGTCACGCACAGTCCCGCCCACATGTGTGTCAACCTTCTCAAGTATGAGCCGTGTTGACCGTGGGTCAGTGGTTAGAGCTTTGCTTTCGTAATCCAGAGGTTGTGGGTTCCTATCCCCCTGATCACTCCACTCCCATTCATGCCTGACCTTTTCATCTTTTTCGCACCATTCATCCTTTTGTCTTTTCTTCCATTGTTGTACTCCCTCTCTTTTCTTAATTTCACACTTTCCCACATCATCCTTTCCTTTTTCATGCCTTATCTTCTCTTCCATCCTTCCTGCCGTTCGTAACTTCAAAATGTTGCCGTGTACATCGGGAACTCATCCCCAACAAACAAATCGACAACAAAACTTTCTCATCTTTCTTTTACACCGCCTTAAAGAATTTACGGGCCCACGCACGCAAACACGCAAGCACGTGACGTCACGCATGGTGCCACCCGCATATTTGTGTCAACTACTATTACTGAGATTGTATGGCGGCCCCGTGGATCAGCGGTTAGGGCATTGGCCTAGTGAGCCAGGGTTTGTGGGTTCGAATCCCGCTAGGTTCTCAACTCCAACCGTTCCCTTCCCTATTAATTTCAGTTTTCATTGAAATCGTCTTTTATCAAAAGTGCTCCAAACTAACTGGAATCAAGCAAAAGTGTTGATTTTGCAGCTGTTTTAATTATTTTTATTTTTTTTTATTTTTGGAGAAAAGACTTCGTGTGAGGAGGAGGGACGCTTCGTAGCCGACCAACTGTTGACTGCTACGCTAGCTAGCCTCTATGGCTATCTGCACTTTTAGCTCATCTTTTCATCCACCCATCTTTCCTTTCCTTCATTTCCATATTTCCTTCCCTTCATCTCATTCGTTCCATTTCTTTCCTATCCTTTCCCCTTCCTGCTTCTTTTCATCCACTCTTTCTTTAGTCCTTCCTTTCTTCTCTCTACCCTCTTTCCTTTAGTCCTTCCTTTTCATCTTCTCTCCATCCTCCTTTCCTCCATATTTTGTTCCCTTTTCATCCACCCGTCTGTTCTGTTCATCCTTCTCTTCTTCTTTCAATCTTCTCTTCTATCCTTCATTTCCATATTTCTTTCCTTGAGTTCATCCTTCTTTTCCATATTTCCTTCTCTTCTCATCCACCCGTCTTTCCTTTCAATCCTTCCCTTCTTATCATCTTCTCTTCCATCCTTCATTTCCATATTTCCCTCGCTTTCATCTTTCCTTCCTTTTCCTTGAGTTCATCCTTCACTTCTTCCATCTTCCTTGAGTTCATCCTTTCCTTCTTTTTCATCTTTTCATCCACCATCTTTCCTTTATTTCCATAATTCTTTCCTTGAGTTCATCTTCATTTCTTCCCTCGAGTTCATCCTTCTTTTCCATATTTCCTTCCCTTTTCATCCACCCGTCTTTCCTTGAGTCCATCCTTTCCTTCTCTTCCGTCCTTCATTTCTTCCATCTTTTCTTCTCATTCTTTCTTTTCATCCTTCCATTCCAGCCGTGTTTTCTTGTTCATCCTTTACCTTCTTTTTCATCTATTTATTCCACCCGTCTTTCCTTTATTTCCATTTTACCTACCCTTTTCATTCACCCATCTTTTCCATATTTCCTTCTCTTTTCATCCACCCATCTTTCCTTTCCTTCATTTCCATATTTCCTTCCCTTTTCATCCACTCGTCTGTTCTTGTTCATCCTTCTCTTCCTTTCAATCTTCTCTTCCATCCTTCATTCCATATTTCTTTCCTTGAGTTCATCCTTTCCTTCTTCTCATCCACCCATCTTCCTTTCCTTCATTTCCATATTTCCTTCCCTTTTCATCCACGTCTTTCCTTGAGTCCAACCTTTCCTTCTCTTCCGTCCTTCATTTCTTCCATTCCCCGTGTTTCCTTGTCAATCCTTTACCTTTTTTCATCTATTTATCCACCCACTTTTCCTTTATTTCCATTTTACCTACCCTTTTCATCCACCCATCTTTCCTTTCCTTCATTTCCATATTTCCTTCCCTTTTCATCTACCCTTTTCATCCACACGTCTTTCCTTGAGTCCAACCTTTCCTTCTCTTCCGTCCTTCATTTCTTCCATTCCACCCGTGTTTCCTTGTTAATCCTTTACCTTCTTTTTCATCTATTTATCCACCCATCTTTCCTATATTTCCATTTTACCTACCCTTTTCATCCCCACATCTTTTCCATATTTCCTTCCCTTCTCATCTCCCCTTCTTTCCTTGTGTTTATATTTCCTTCTCTTCTGTCCTTCATCCTTCCATTCCACCTATTTTCTTCTTCATCCTTTACCATCTAATTATCCACCCATCATTCCTTTCTTTCCATCCCTTTTCATCCACCCATCTGTCCTTCAGTATATTAATTTCTTTGCTTGAATTCAACTGTCCTTTAGTTACTTTTCATCCACTCATCTGTCCTTCAGTTCATCCTTTCCTTAGTAATCCTACATTATCCCCCTATTCATTTTCCGTTTGGTCATTTCCACCCAATCATGTCATTGTTACCCTTCTTGAACCTTTTTATCGGCAATGTTCTTCCTTCTTTACCTTGTCCAGGGAATTATCCAGCCTTCAATGTAGTTGAATACAATTGCTGCCTTTTCTTCCATTCCATTCGATTGCGTTATTTGCACTCTCTTTTCTTCAGTTCCCTTCTATGTTATTTTCTCTTCCTCCAAATTTAGAGTCCAATTAATGTCGCCTATTCTTAGGAGGAGAGGACTCCACGCAGGGAGGGGGCGGGGCTCGAACCCGGGTCCTCAGAACCGAAAGGCAAACGCTCTACCAACTGAGCTAATGTGCTGTCCCTGTGTCTCAGCCTTTCTGCTCTACTTTAACCTTCGGAACTTCAAAATGTTGCCGTGTACATCTGGAATTCACCCCCAACAAACAACTCGACAAAAAAAAAAAACTTTCTCATCTTTCTTTTACACCGCCTTGAAGAATTTACAGGCCCACGCACGCAAACACGCAAGCACGTGACATCACGCATGGTGCCACCCGCATATTTGTGTCAACTACAACCCCTATGATGGTATGGCGCTCTCGTGGCTCAGCGGTTAGGGCAATGACCTATTGAGCCAGGGTTTGTGAGTTCAAATCCCACTAGGGCCTCAACTCCAACCATTCGCTTCTCTTCCCTATTAACTTTTTTCATTGAAATCGTCTTTTATCAAAAGTGCTCCAAACTTTTGATTTCTTCAAAAGTACTCGATACCACTCAAACAAAAGTACTCTCATCTTCATTTAGCAAAAGCACTTGAACTTTTTTTCTCAAAACTACTCTTAAGATCTTATTTTACTTGACTAATCTTCATTTCTAGAAAGAAAGAAACAACCTATCCGAAAACAAAATTACAATTGCGCATTTCACTTTTCATCCGGGTTTTTCTTCTCCACTTCTTTTTATCGTGCCCACTTCACCCTTTGATTTCGAGTGAGGAATTCGAGTCTCCAGGATTTTCCGACATGCATTGCGAAAGATATCCTTCGTTTGCTCTTTCTGGGTTGCTTGAAGAGCAAATGGAGAAACGACTGGTATCTTCAATTCAAGTGTGTGTACATTTGCCACTTCCGCGGACTTCGCGGTGAAACTTTTCATAATAACTTTAGCTTGAACGTTCGTAACTTCAAAATGTTGTCGTGTTCATCGGGAAGTCACCCCCAACAAACAAATCAACAAAAGAAAACTTTCTCATCATCGCTCTGTCAATGCCCGCGCACGCAAATACGAACGTGACGACACGCACGGTCCCGCCCACATGTGTGTCAACCTTCTCAAGTATGAGCTGTGTGACCGTGGGTCAGTGGTTAGGGCGTGCTTTCGTAATCCAGAGGTTGGGGTTCGTATCCCGCTGATGACGCCACTCCCATTCATGCCTGACCTTTCTTCCTTTTCGCACCATTCTTGCCATTCATTCTTTTGTCTTTTCTTCCATTGTTGTAATCCCTCTCTTTTCTTAATTTCACACTTTCTCCCATCATCCTTTCCTTTTTCATGCCTATCTTCTTCTCTTCCATCCTTCCAGCCGTTCGTAACTTCAAAATGTTGCCGTGTACATCGGGAACTCATCCCCAACAAACAAATTGACAAAAACAAAACTTTCTGAAATTTCTTTTACACCGCCTTGAAGAATTTACGGGCCCACGCACGCAAACACGCAAGCAGTGACGTCACGCATGGTGGCCACCCACATATTTGTGTCAACTACTATTACTGTGATTGTATGGCGGCCCGTGGATCAGCGGTTAGGGCATTGGCCTAGTGAGCGGGTTTGTGGGTTCGAATCCCACTAGGGCCTCAACTCCAAGCGTTCCTTCCCTATTAATTTCAGTTTTCATTGAAATCGTCTTTGATCAAAAGTGCTCCAAACTAACTGGAATCAAGCAAAAGTGTTGATTTTGGTGCTGTTTTAATTATTTTTATAATTTTTTTATTTTTGAGAAAAGACTTCGGGTGAGGAGGAGGCGACGCTTCGTAGCCGACCAACTGTTGACTGCTAACCCTAGCTAGCCTCTATGGCTATCTGCACTTTTAGCTCATCTTTTTATCCACCATCATCCATCATTCGTACTTCAAAATGTTGTCGTGTTCATCGGGAAGTCAACCCCAACAAACAAATCAACAAAAGAAAACTTTCTCATCGCTCTGTCAATGCCCGCGCACGCAAATACGCATGCTACGTCACGCACGGTCCCGCCCACATGTGTGTCAACCTTCTCAAGTATGAGCCGTGTTGACCGTGGGTCAGTGGTTAGAGCGTTGCTTTCGTAATCCAGAGGTTGTGGGTTCATATCCAACTGATCACTCCACTCCCATTCATGCCTGACCTTTCCTTCCTTTTCATCTTTTTCGCACCATTCTTGCCATTCATCCTTTTGTCTTTTCTTCCATTGTTATACTCCCTCTCTTTTCTTAATTTCACACTTTCCCACATCATCCTTTCCTTTTTCATGCCTTATCTTCTCTTCCATCCTTCCTGCCGTTCGTAACTTCAAAATGTTGCCGTGTACATCGGGAACTCATCCCCAACAAACAAATTGACAAAAACAAAACTTTCTGAAATTTCTTTTACACCGCCTTGAAGAATTTACGGGCCCACGCACGCAAACACGCAAGCATGTGACGTCACGCATGGTGCCACCCACATATTTGTGTCAACTACTATTACTATGATTGTATGGCGGCCCCGTGGCTCAGCGGTTAGGGCATTGGCCTAGTGAGCCAGGGTTTGTGGGTTTGAATCCCACTAGGGCCTCAACTCCAAGCGTTCCCTTCCCTATTAATTTCAGTTTTCATTAAAATCGTCTTTTATCAAAAGTGCTCCAAACTAACTGGAATCAAGCAAAAGTGTTGATTTTGGAGCTATTTTAATTATTTTTATTAATTTTTTATTTTTGGGAGAAGAGAATTCGGGTGAGGAGGAGGCGACGCTTCGTAGCCGACCAACTGTTGGCTGCTAACGCTAGCTAGCCTCTATGGCTATCTGCACTTTTAGCTCATCTTTTCATCCACCATCATCCATCATTCGTAACTTCAAAATGTTGTTGTGTTCATCGGGAAGTCAACCCCAACAAACAAATCAACAAAAGAAAACTTTCTCATCGCTCTGTCAATGCCCGCGCACGCAAATACGCACGTGACGACACGCACGGTCCCGCCCACATGTGTGTCAACCTTCTCAAGTATGAGCTGTGTTGACCGTGGGTCAGTGGTTAGGGCGTTGCTTTTGTAATCCAGAGGTTGTGGGTTCGTGTCCAGCTGATGATGCCACTCCCATTCATGCCTGACCTTTCCTTCCTTTTCGCACCATTCTTGCCATTCATTCTTTTGTCTTTTCTTCCATTGTTATACTCCCTCTCTTTTCTTAATTTCACACTTTCTCCCATCATCCTTTCCTTTTTCATGCCTTATCTTCTCTTCCATTCTTCCAGCCGTTCGTAACTTCAAAATGTTGCCGTGTACATCGGGAACTCATCCCCAACAAACAAATTGACAAAAACAAAACTTTCTCATCTTTCTTTTACACCGCCTTGAAGAATTTACGGGCCCACGCACGCAAACACGCAAGCACGTGACGTCATGCATGGTGCCACCCACATATTTGTGTCAACTACTATTACTATGATTGTATGGCGGCCCCGTGGATCAGCAGTTAGGGCATTGGCTTAGTGAGCCAGGGTTTGTGGGTTCGAATCCCACTAGGTCCTCAACTCCAACCGTTCCCTTCCCTATTAATTTCAGTTTTCATTGAAATCGTCTTTTATCAAAAGTGCTCCAAACTAACTGGAATCAAGCAAAAGCGTTGATTTTGCAGCTGTTTTAATGATTTTTATTTTTTGGAGAAAAGACTTCGGGTGAGGAGGAGGCGACGCTTCGTAGCCGACCAACTGTTAACTGCTAACGCTAGCTAGCCTCTATGGCTATCTGCACTTTTAGCTCATCTTTTCATCCACCATCATCCATCATTCGAAACTTCAAAATGTTGTCGTGTTCATCGGGAAGTCAACCCCAACAAACAAATCAACAAAAGAAAACTTTCTCATTGCTCTGTCAATGCCCGCGCACGCAAATACGCATGTGACGTCACGCACGGTCCCGCCCACATGTGTGTCAACCTTCTCAAGTATGAGCCATGTTGACCGTGGGTCAGTGGTTACAGCGTTGCTTTCGTAATCCAGAGGTTGTGGGTTCATATCCCGCTGATCACTCCACTCCCATTCATGCCTGACCTTTCCTTTCCTTTTCATCTTTTTCGCACCATTCATCCTTTTGTCTTTTCTTCCATTGTTATACTCCCTCTCTTTTCTTAATTTCACACTTTCCCACATCATCCTTTCCTTTTTCATGCCTTATCTTCTCTTCCATCCTTCCTGCCGTTCGTAACTTCAAAATGTTGCCGTGTACATCGGGAACTCATCCCCAACAAACAAATTGACAAAAACAAAACTTTCTCATCTTTCTTTTACACCGCCTTGAAGAATTTACGGGCCCACGCACGCAAACAGGCAAGCGCGTGACGTCACGCATGGTGCCACCCACATATTTGTGTCAACTACTATTACTATGGTTGTATGGCGGCCCCGTGGATCAGCGGTTAGTGCATTGGCTTAGTGAGCCAGGTTTTGTGGGTTCGAATCCCACTAGGGCCTCAACTCCAACCGTTCCCTTCCCCATTAATTTCAGTTTTCATTGAAATCGTCTTCTATCAAAAGTGCTCCAAACTAACTGGAATCAAGCAAAAGTGTTGATTTTGGAGCTGTTTTAATTATTTTTATTAATTTTTTATTTTTTGGAGAAAAGACTTCGGGTGAGGAGGAGGCGACGCTTCGTAGCCGACCAACTGTTGACTGCTAACGCTAGCTAGCCTCTATGGCTATCTGCACTTTTAGCTCATCTTTTCATCCACCATCATCCATCATTCGTAACTTCAAAATGTTGTTGTGTTCATCGGGAAGTCAACCCCAACAAACAAATCAACAAAAGAAAACTTTCTCATCGCTCTGTCAATGCCCGCGCACGCAAATACGCATGTGACGTCACGCACGGTCCCGCCCACATGTGTGTCAACCTTCTCAAGTATGAGCCATGTTGACCGTGGGTCAGTGGTTAGAGCGTTGCTTTCGTAATCCAGAGGTTGTGGTTTCATATCCCGCTGATCACTCCCATTCATCCTTGACTTTTCCATCATTTTCGCACCATTCTTGCCATTCATTCTTTTGTCTTTTCTTCCATTGTTATACTCCCTCTCTTTTCTTAATTTCACACTTTCCCACATCATCCTTTCCTTTTTCATGCCTTATCTTCTCTTCCATCCTTCCTGCCGTTCGTAACTTCAAAATGTTGCCGTGTACATCGGGAACTCATCCCCAACAAACAAATTGACAAAAACAAAACTTTCTCATCTTTCTTTTACACCGCCTTGAAGAATTTACGGGCCCACGCACGCAAACACGCAAGCGCGTGACGTCACGCATGGTGTCACCCACATATTTGTGTCAACTACTATTACTATGGTTGTATGGCGGCCCCGTGGATCAGCGGTTAGGGCATTGGCCTAGTGAGCCAGGTTTGTGGGTTCGAATCCCACTAGGGCCTCAACTCCAAGCGTTCCCTTCCCTATTAATTTAAGTTTTCATTGAAATCGTCTTTTGTCAAAAGTGCTCCAAACTAACTGGAATCAAGCAAAAGTTGATTTTGGAGCTGTTTTAATTATTTGTATTTTTTGGAGAAAAGACTTCGGGTGAGGAGGAGGCGACGCTTCGTAGCCGACCAACTGTTGACTGCTAACGCTAGCTAGCTTCTATGGCTATCTGCACTTTTAGCTCATCTTTTCATCCACCATCATCCATCATTCGTAACTTCAAAATGTTGTTGTGTTCATCGGGAAGTCAACCCCAACAAACAAATCAACAAAAGAAAACTTTCTCATCGCTCTGTCAATGCCCGCGCACGCAAATATGCATGTGACGTCACGCACGGTCCCGCCCACATGTGTGTCAACCTTCTCAAGTATGAGCCATGTTGACCGTGGGTCAGTGGTTAGAGCGTTGCTTTCGTAATCCAGAGGTTGTGGTTTCATATCCCGCTGATCACTCCCATTCATCCTTGACTTTTCCATCTTTTTCGCACCATTCTTGCCATTCATTCTTTTGTCTTTTCTTCCATTGTTATACTCCCTCTCTTTTCTTAATTTCACACTTTCCCACATCATCCTTTCCTTTTTCATGCCTTATCTTCTCTTCCATCCTTCCAGCCGTTCGTAACTTCAAAATGTTGCCGTGTACATCGGGAACTCATCCCCAACAAACAAATTGACAAAAACAAAACTTTCTCATCTTTCTTTTACACCGCCTTGAAGAATTTACGGGCCCACGCACGCAAACACGCAAGCGCGTGACGTCACGCATGGTGCCACCCACATATTTGTGTCAACTACTATTACTATGGTTGTATGGCGGCCCCGTAGCTCAGCGGTTAGGGCATTGGCCTAGTGAGCCAGGGTTTGTGGGTTCGAATCCCACTAGGGCCTCAACTCCAAGCGTTCCCTTCCCTATTAATTTAAGTTTTCATTGAAATCGTCTTTTGTCAAAAGTGCTCCAAACTAACTGGAATCAAGCAAAAGTTGATTTTGGAGCTGTTTTAATTATTTTTATTTTTTGGAGAAAAGACTTCGGGTGAGGAGGAGGCGACCAACTGTTGACTGCTAACGCTAGCTAGCTTCTATGGCTATCTGCACTTTTAGCTCATCTTTTCATCCACCCATCTTTCCTTTCCTTCATTTCCATATTTCCTTCCCTTTTCATCCACCGGTCTTTCCTTGAGTCCTTCCTTTCCTTCTCTTCTACCCATCTTTCCTTTAGATCCTTCCCTTTTCATCTTCTCTTCCATCCTTCATTTCCTCCATATTTTGTTCCCTTTTCACCCACCCGTCTGTTCTTGTTCATCCTTCTCTTCTTCTTTTCAATCTTCTCTTCTATCCTTCATTTCCATATTTCTTTCCTAGAGTTCATCCTTCTTTTCCATATTTCCTTCTCTTCTCATCCACCCGTCTTTCCTTTCAATCCTTCCCTTCCTTATCATCTTCTCTTCCATCCTTCATTTCCATATTTCCTTCGCTTTTCATCTTTCCTTCCCTTTTCCTTGAGTTCATCCTTCACTTCTTCCATCTTTCCTTGAGTTCATCCTTTCCTTCTTTTTCATCTTTTCATCCACCCATCTTTCCTTTATTTCCATAATTCTTTCCTTGAGTTCATCCTTCATTTCTTTCCTTTCCTCGAGTTCATCCTTCTTTTCCATATTTCCTTCCCTTTTCATCCACCCGTCTTTCCTTGAGTCCATACTTTCCTTCTCTTCCGTCCTTCATTTCTTCCATCTTTTCTTCTCATTCTTTCTTTTTCATCCTTCCATTCCAGCCGTGTTTCCTTGTTCATTCTTTACCTTCTTTTTCATCTTTTCATCCACCCATCTTTCCTTTCCATTCACCCATCTTTCCTTTATTTCCATAATTCTTTCCTTGAGTTCATCCTTCACTTCTTCCATCTTTCCTTGAGTCCATACTTTCCTTCTCTTCCTTCCTTCATTTCCATATTTCCTTCCCTTTTCCTTGAGTTCATCCTTCATTTCCATATTTCCTTCCATTTTCATCCACCCGTCTGTTCTTGTTCATCCTTCTCTTCCATCCTTCATTTCCATGTCTTTCCTTGAGTTCATCCTTTCCTTCTTTTTTTCATCCACCCATCTCTCCTTTCCTTCATTTCCATATTTCCTTCCCTTTTCATCCACCCGTCTTTCCTTGAGTCCAACCTTTCCTTCTCTTCCTTCCTTCATTTCTTCCATTCCACCCGTGTTTCCTTGTTAATCCTTTACCTTCTTTTTCATCTATTTTTCCACCCATCTGTCCTTTATTTCCATTTTACCTACCCTTTTCATCCACCCATCTTTCCTTCATTTCCAAATTTCCCTCCCTTTTCATCCACCCATCTGTTCTTGCTCATCCATCTCTTCAATATTTCATTTCCATATTTCTTTCCTTGAGTTCATCCTTTCCTTCTTTTCATTTATCCATCTTTCCTTTCCATTCACCCATCTTTCCTTGAGTCCATTTTTTCCTTCTCTTCTGTCCTTCATCCTTCCATTTCACCCATGTTTCTTCTTCATTCTTTCCCATCTATTTCTTCCATTCCTTTGCTGTATTTGCACTCTCTTTTCTTCAGTTCCTTTCTATGTTATTTTCTCTTCCTCCAAATTTAGAGTCCAATTAATGTCGCCTATTCTTAGGAGGAGAGAACTCCACACAGGGAGGGGGCGGGGCTCGAACTCGGGTCCTCAGAACCGAAATGCAAACGCTCTACCAACTGAGCTAATGTGCAGTCCCTGTGTCTCAGCCTTTCTGCTCTACTTTAACCTTCGGAACTTCAAAATGTTGTTTCTCATCTTTCTTTTACACCGCCTTGAAGAATTTACGGGCCCACGCACGCAAACACGCAAACACGCATCCTTCCTGCCGTTCGTAACTTCAAAATGTTGCCGTGTACATCGGGAACTCATCCCCAACAAACAAATCGACAAAAACAAAACTTTCTCATCTTTCTTTTACACCACCTTGAAGAATTTACGGGCCCACGCACGCAAACACGCAAGCGCGTGACGTCACGCATGGTGCCACCCACATATTTGTGTCAACTACTATTACTATGGTTGTATGGCGGCCCTGTGGATCAGAGGTTAGGGCATTGGCTTAGTGAGCCAGGTTTTGTGGGTTCAAATCCCACTAGGGCCTCAACTCCAACCGTTCCCTTCCCCATTAATTTCAGTTTTCATTGAAATCGTCTTTTGTCAAAAGTGCTCCAAACTAACTGGAATCAAGCAAAAGTATTGATTTTGGAGCTGTTTTAATTATTTTTATTTTTTTTTTATTTTTTGGAGAAAAGACTTCGGGTGAGGAGGAGGCGACGCTTCGTCGCCGACCAACTGTTGACTGCTAACGCAAGCTAGCCTCTATGGCTATCTGCACTTTTAGCTCATCTTTTCATCCACCATCATCCATCATTCGTAACTTCAAAATGTTGTCGTGTTCATCGGGAAGTCAACCCCAACAAACAAATCAACAAAAGAAAACTTTCTCATCGCTCTGTCAATGCCCGCGCACGCAAATACGCATGTGACGTCACGCACGGTCCCGCCCACATGTGTGTCACCTTCTCAAGTATGAGCCATGTTGACCGTGGGTCAGTGGTTAGAGCGTTGCTTTTGTAATCCAGAGGTTGTGGGTTCATATCCCGCTGATCACTCCCATTTATTCCTGACCTTTCTTTCCTTCTCATCTTTTTCGCACCATTCTTGCCATTCCTTCTTTTGTCTTTTCTTCCATTGTTATACTCCCTCTCTTTTCTTAATTTCACACTTTCCCACATCATCCTTTCCTTTTTCATGCCTTATCTTCTCTTCCATCCTTCCAGCCGTTCGTAACTTCAAAATGTTGCTGTGTACATCGGGAACTCATCCCCAACAAACAAATTGACAAAAACAAAACTTTCTGAAATTTCTTTTACACCGCCTTGAAGAATTTACGGGCCCACGCACGCAAACACGCAAGCATGTGACGTCGCGCATGGTGCCACCCACATATTTGTGTCAACTACTATTACTATGATTGTATGGCGGCCCTGTGGATCAGCGGTTAGGGCATTGGCTTAGTGAGCCAGGGTTTGTGGGTTCAAATCCCACTAGGGCCTCAACTCCAAGCGTTCCCGTCCCTGTTAATTTAAGTTTTCATTGAAATCGTCTTTTATCAAAAGTGCTCCAAACTAACTGGAATCAAACAAAAGTGTTGATTTTGGAGCTGTTTTAATTATTTTTATTTTTTTTTTATTTTTTGGAGAAAAGACTTCGGGTGAGGAGGAGGCGACGCTTCGTAGCCGACCAACTGTTGACTGCTAACGCTAGCTAGCCTCTATGGCTATCTGCACTTTTAGCTCATCTTTTCATCCACCATCATCCATCATTCGTAACTTCAAAATGTTGTCGTGTTCATCGGGAAGTCAACCCCAACAAACAAATCAACAAAAGAAAACTTTCTCATCGCTCTGTCAATGCCCGCGCACGCAAATACGCATGTGATGTCACGCACGGTCCCGCCCACATGTGTGTCAACCTTCTCAAGTATGAGCCGTGTTGACCGTCAGTCAGTGGTTAGAGCGTTGCGTTAGTAATCCAGAGGTTGTGGGTTCATATCCCGCTGATCACTCCCATTCATCCCTGACTTTTCCTTCCTTTTCATCTTTTTTGCACCATTCTTGCCATTCATTCTTTTGTCTTTTCTTCCATTGTTGTAATCCCTCTCTTTTCTTAATTTCACACTTTCTCCCATCATCCTTTCCTTTTTCATGCCTTATCTTCTCTTCCATTCTTCCAGCCGTTCGTAACTTCAAAATGTTGCCGTGTACATCGGGAACTCATCCCCAAAAAACAAATTGACAAAAACAAAACTTTCTCATCTTTCTTTTACACCGCCTTGAAGAATTTACGGGCCCACGCACGCAAACATCTAAGCACATGACGTCATGCATGGTCCCACCCACGTATTTGTGTCAACTACTATTACTATAATTGTATGGCGGCCCCGTGGATCA
>NW_026907463.1:0-15542 GCF_019802595.1 Syngnathoides biaculeatus
TCAGGTGCCTTCACAAGGCACTTGTGGTGGTACGCCGAGCGCTCTCGGATCACCTCCTTGATCCGGTTGACCCAGTCCTCCTGATTCTGTCTTCTGGATGCCTATGAAGAAGGAGCATAATCGAAGGTTTGAGCCACTTGCAAATCATCAACTGCTTTTGCGAATTGTCGTTTCTGTCTGTCGATCTCACAAGTCTGAACAAACTACCTGGCATCTTTTATCAGCTGGACTTTTAGTTCACGTATGCGTTTGTATGCAGTTAAAATACTTAATCTTTTATGTTTAATTGTGCTAAAAATACCAAATACAGTAAACACAAACACATCGAGAGAATAATGATGGTTAAGGATGACAAAAAAAAAAAAAAAATACGGAAGACACAAATGGCCAGCATGGATACTTAGCATGTATAAAAACATTTTAATTGGAGTGTGGCTCTCCGACATGGTTCAAACCTTAAAAGTATTTATTGGAAAGGAGGAGAGGAAGAGCGTCTTACCTTCAGAACAATCTTTTTCGACGACCGTGTGTGTCCCACACAAAGAACAAACTTGCAGGGGTCTCTTTTGTGGTCTTCCACCTCCAACTCGGACGTCTAGGGAGACAATGCAGCGATAATCTTTATACGCAATGTCACATTGATGAAGTGTGTGTCAAGGAGGACTTAGAAATAGTTTGTGCTTGAATATGTATTTGTTCTGGTGATTCAGAACACAATAATGAACATCATCATCATGACATCTTCTTGTCTGTGTTCGGTTACCTTCCAGCATGGAGAGATGCATGGCGTCGTTGGTGTCATGCTCCGGGCTTCCTGTACAGGCTGGGCCTGGCCAGCCAATTAGTCAGCGCACACCTGCACCTTGTCCCGGCTGATGCCTCCCAGTATATATAAGACTTGGGGGACGATTTGTCCTCCGCTAGATCGTTGTTCTTGATGCCTCGTTCCCGCACTCCTGTTTTCCTGACTTCTGCTCTCCGTGCACCGACCCACGCCTGTCCACTGACCACCCTCGTAAGCCCATCCGTACTAGTACTTCGGATTGTTTGGAGTGTCTACTGGATCTCAGACCTCGGACCGAATAAAGATTTCCTCTGTACTGTCTGCTGTCTCTGGAGTCGTGCATTTGGGTCCACCCTTGAGCCCCGTTTCGTGACAGAACGATCTAGCCAGAACATGGACTCAGCCGACTCCGAAGCCATCCGCCGTGTGCTGCAAGTGCAGGGCAAACACCTGGGCGAGCAAGAGGCTGCTCTCCAGGGTATGAATCAACGGATCCAGGAGCTCTGCGCCCAGCTGGAACCGTGGCTAGCTTCTCAAGCTAGCGCAGCCGCTCCTGTGCCTCCCCGTTCCGGCATCACTCCGCTCTCTCGACCAGAGCGGTTCTCAGGCGACTCCGGTAACGTCAAGCCCTTCCTGGCGCAGTGTGATCTCCACTTTGAGCTGCAAGCGTCCGCTCCGCTTTTCCCAGGGACCGCTCCGGATCGCCTTCGTCATTTCCCACATGACGGGGAGGGCGGAGGCATGGGCCACCGCCGAGTGGAGTCGTAACTCGGAGATCTGCCGCTCATGGGCGAGCTTCGTCTGCGCGCTCACCGAGGTTTTCCAGTACGCGGCTCCGGAACGCCAGGCGGCGTCCTCGCTCATGACAATTCGCCAGGGACGTCGCCGCCTGTCCGACTACGCCATTGAGTTCCGGATCCGGGCTGCCGAGAGCCGTTGGAATGAGGAGGCCCTCCATGACGCGTTTTACCAGGGACTGTCCCCACAGATCCGTGGCCACCTCGTTGCCATGGATCTTCCGCCTTCGCTAAACTCCCTCATTGCATTGGCCCTCAAGGTGGACCAGCGCCTCACCGTGCAGAGGCAGATGGAAGGCCTGAGGGAGGAGGAGAGGGAGAGTCTCAGCCCGGTTGCTTCCCGGCCACCCGTGTTGTCGGCTTCATCGGAATCCATGCAAGTGGAGGGGCTTGGCGGCTCAGCGGAGGAGCGCTTACGTCGGCGACGAGAGGGGCGCTGTTTCTACTGTGGTCGTTTGGGACACATAATCGCCCGCTGTCCGACCCTGCCGAAGCGCCCCGACCGTGGGATCTCGACGCCGGTGAGGGTGCGGTATACTGGCGCTAAGACGGAGCGATCACTGTTGCACCTCACAGTCGGGACAGAGGCTCATTCCTGCGAAGTGACAGTGTTCATTGACTGGTTCGGAGGCAAACCTCATACATCCGCGGATAGTCGAAGCGATGCGGGTGGCAACCTTCCCCGCGCAGCGTCCTCGGGTTGCGTACGCCGCCAACGGCCAGTTCCTCTGCCGTGTAACACACCGCACGCAAACTATACGTATGGACTTTCCGGAGGGGCACACAGAGCGTATAAGTTTCCACATTTTCAATTCTTGTAACAGTGACATAATCTTGGGGAGCCCGTGGCTCAAGAGACACAACCCCCACATTGACTGGGTCACGGGTCGGATTAGGGCATGGAGTGAGGACTGTCGCAAGCAGTGTGGCGTCGCCGGGGAGGACAGAGGGATCCAAGTTGCCGAGCTTAGCACCGCGGCCGAATTAGTCACAGTACCCTCTTGCTACCATGATTTGAGGGAGGTTTTTTCAGAGTCTAGAGCACGAGCTCTGCCGCCGCATCGGCCTTACGACTGTGCCATCGAACTCCTCCCGGGTACCTCACCCCCCCAGAGGGAAACTGTTCTCGTTGACAGGACCGGAGCACCAGGCAATGAGGGAGTACATCGAGAAGTCCCTGGCAACAGGACTTATTCGACTGTCATCCTCACCAGCCGGCGCGGGGTTCATTTTCATAAAGAAGGATTCCACCTTGCGACCCTGCTTCGACTACAGGGGATTGAATGACATCACGGTCAAGAACAGGTATCCCTTGCCCCTGATAGCTAGAGCCTTCGAACTCCTTCAAGGAGCCCGGATCTTCACCAAGTTGGACTTGCGCAGCGCGTATCATCTGGTGCGGATCCGGGAGGGTGACGAATGGAAGACTGCTTTCAACACTTCCATGGGGCATTACGAGTATCTCGTGATGCCCTTCGGACTGACCAACGCCCCGGCTGTTTTTCAAAACTTCATTAATGATGTGCTTTGGGAGTTTTTGAATAAATCAGTCTTTGTATACCTGGATGACATTCTCATCTTCTCGGCAGATCTAACCTCTCACATTCGACAGGTCAGAGAAGTGCTCCAGCGTCTGCTGCAGCACCAATTGTACGTTAATGTGGACAAGTGTGAGTTCCATCGGGCATCAGTGTCCTTCTTGGGCTTCGTCCTGGCCGAGGGAGAGATACGCATGAACCCCGGGAAGGTCGACGCGGTGCGGCGTTGGCCCACCCCCGCCAACAGGAAGGACGTACAGAGGTTTTTGGGATTTGCTAATTTTTATAGGAAGTTCATAAGGAACTTCAGTTCGGTGGCCGCTCCTCTGCATACGCTCATCTCTCCACACACCACCTTCTCGTGGTCCGGGATCTGCCAGGAGGCCTTCAGCAGATTAAAGGCAAGTTTCACTGCTGCTCCCGTTCTAATTGTTCCGGACCCAGATAACCAGTTTCTGGTGGAGGTGGATGCATCTAATTCAGGAATTGGAGCAGTCCTGTCTCAAAGGAGTCCCAGAGACGGTCGGATCCACCCGTGCGCGTTTCTGTCTCGGAAGCTGACCCCGGCAGAGAGCAACTACGACGTGGGAGATCGGGAACTGCTGGCAGTCAAGAGCGCGTTGGAGGAGTGGCGGCACTGGCTGGAAGGGCTCGCAAGTCCCGTTCGTTGTCTTCACGGACCACAAGAACTTAGAGTACCTGAAGACCGCGAAACGGTTGAACGCCCGTCAGGCCAGGTGGGCCCTATTCTTCACTCGCTTCCACTTTACTCTGTCCTTCCGCCCAGGCTCCAAGAACGGCAAGCCGGATGCACTCTCGCGGATCCACGAGGGGGAGCGCACGGAATCAGAGGCCGCTCCTATTCTGCCAGAGGCGTGCTTCGTGTCCGGTTTCACCTGGGCGGTCTAGTCACGGGTGAAGGAGGCACTGGGAGAGACACCGCCGCCCGCGGATTGTCCGCCGGGCCGCCTTTTCGTCATCCCATCTCTGTGGGGAGACGTCGTCGCCTGGGCCCATACCAACAAGACGGTCTGTCACCCGGGTATGGCAAAGACACGTTCAGTGGTGGAACAAAGGTTCTGGTGGCCCAACCTCAGCAAGGACGTAAGGGAGTTCGTCAACGCCTGCCCGGCGTGTGCGGCCAATAAGACTTCCCGCCAACGGCCCGTTGGTGAGTTGCGACCCCTGTCCACTCCCTTTCGTCCGTGGTCACACATCGCGCTGGACTTCGTCACCGGCCTGCCGCCCTCCCAAGGGAACACAGTGGTCCTGTCTGTAGTGGACCGTTTCTCCAAGATGGTCCATTTCGTGCCGCTTCCAAGGATCCCGTCGGCCAAGCAGACAGCCCAGCTGGTGTTAGACGAGGTCGTCCGTTATCACGGGCTACCCCGGGACATTGTTTCGGACAGGGGTCCGCAATTCAGCGCTCGCTTCTGGAAAGAGTTCTGCAGCCTCATCGGCGCGTCAGCTAGTCTGCCATCGGGTCATCACCCTGAGTCGAATGGCCAGACTGAGAGGATAAATCAGGAGCTGGAGACCAGTCTTCGATGACTGGCCTCCAGGGACCAGAGCACGTGGAGCCAGCACATCAAGTGGGTGGACTATGCCCACAATTCTCAACCCTCCGCCTCAACAGGTATGGCTCCACTCCATGTCATGCACAGTTATCCTCCGTCCCCGTTTCCTCCACTGGCCACAGACTCCGGGGTCCCGTCGCCCTGGCCGTGGTGTGACGCTGCAAACGGACCTGGGAAGCAGCGTGGAGGACATTGCTGCGCATGAGCAGGGCCTACAAGGCCACAGCGGACCGCAAGAGGAGGCCAGCGCCAGAGTTCAGAGTGGGAGAGCGAGTGTGGCTCTCCACCAAAGATCTCCCGCGGCGGACGGAATCCCGCAAACTGGCTCCTAGGTTCGTTGGCCCGTTTCCGATTTCCAAGGTTATTAACCCGGTCGCCGTCTCGCTGAGACTGCCCAGGTCGATGAGGGTGCACCCTACGTTCCACGTCAGCAGACTTCGCCCGAATCGCACGTCGTCGCTGGCTCCTCCGCTCAAGTCCCGCCCGCCCCCCCCCGCATGGTCGACGGTGGGTTGGTGTATACTGTGCGCCGGTTGCTGTCTTCCCGCCGCAGAGGAAGGGGGGTCCAGTACCTGGTGGACTGGGAGGGATATGGCCCCGAGGAGCGCTCTTGGATCCCCTCCCGCTTCGTCGTAGACCGCTCCCTCATCAAGGACTTTCACGCGGCTCACCCTGATGCTCCTGGGCCATCCAGAGCCGGCCATTGGGGGGGGGGGGTACTGTCATCCGGGCTTCCTGTACAGGCTGGGCCTGGCCAGCCAATTAGTCAGCGCACACCTGCACCTTGTCCCGGCTGATGCCTCCCAGTATATATAAGACTTGGGGGACGATTTGTCCTCCGCTAGATCGTTGTTCTTGATGCCTCGTTCCCGCACTCCTGTTTTCCTGACTTCTGCTCTCCGTGCACCGACCCACGCCTGTCCACTGACCACCCTCGTAAGCCCATCCGTACTAGTACTTCGGATTGTTTGGACTGTCGACCGGATCTCAGACCGAATAATTTCACATCATTCGAGATAAAGTATTTTCAACAGAAGACGAGACGCAGCCTGGATTTACAGAAAACGTACCGAGTTGCCGCATTTTGAACTTGGCGTTGGGGCGCAATCAAAATAAAATAAAAATCATAACTCGCTGGAGAATGGGGCGCTGTAAATTTTTTTCACCCGCACAGAAAAAGTCTGCAGAGAGGTTCGGGATCCATGTGAATTGACTAGATTATCTTGCATGTCATATCTGTTAACTTGGTGTGGAATGCCTGGCATTTGGCTCCTGTAACATCCTCAAATAAAGGTAATTTAAAGGTCACACCCCATCAAAATCCTTCATTTCAGTTTTATGCATAACATAGGTGATAATGACTTTGACAAGGCAGTTTGATGCCGGAATGCAAAAGGCGATAAACAGCATAAGGCCGGCAAAATGGGTGGATTCGAATAGGCTGGAATTGTGGTGTAGTTTTGTCAATTAATCTTCAAGTGCCACTCGCTTTTTCTATTTTATTATACTTCATCCACCTCATCGTTGTTGCATGGTCACTCATTTCAGAAAAAATGGCTTTATAATGTAACTGGAGTAAATAGGAAAGCCTCTTAATATTGTCACCACGTGTCCAAACTACTCGTATGAACCCCACCTGTGAATGAAGTGAAGATACAAAGGACGACAAATAAACACACCTCAAAAATGACTAAAAAAAAAAAAAACAAAATACAAAAGCACAATCTCCTGTAGTTTAGGACATTGTTTGAAAAATAAACAACTTTGATTTTTTATTTAATGCTGCTGTAATGCACAAAAATATACAAAATAACACTGTTGAACACATCTTTTGACACATTCAGAAAGCACGGGGAGAACATGCAAACTCCACACAAATGAGTCCGGGATTGAACCTAGTACCTCAGAACTGTGAGGCCAACTCTTTTCAATCTTATCCACCGTGCCGCCCCATCTCAAAAGAACCCCAAGTAATTATTAAATTGACACTTCCAAATGAACCATGAGGTGTGGCAACACCAGATCAAAGGATTCATCAAAAAAATACATCCTTTTTGTAAATGCAAGAGCAAATAAGAATGGGGGGGTCCTACTTTGCAGTTTTTCCACATTTGGCGGGGGGTTCTGGTCCCCATTAACCCCAAAATAATGAGGGTTACTGTACTCCAAAATTATCCACATTAAGGAATGGAAAAAATGGCATTCTCAGGTGTGATTGGACAGTCAGATATTCTCTGTTTGTTTCATACATCTAAAACTTTGTTGTTTTGCTGCAGTCTGGATAGATATTTAATGCACCACTTCATTTATTGAATGATTACCTGACAATTTTCTTGCAAATGTTAAATATATGCCGCGCTTTACTAAACTTCAATATAACTAAGCAAAGTTTGAACAGTTCTTTACAGTTCCATACAGCCTTGTGTTATAACTGTAGTATGTGAAATAAATACAGTGCACCACAGCAAAAAGTAATTTTGAGAAAGACGTTCGACTTATAATAAACAAGGTCAACATTTAACGTTTTTTTTTTAATTTTGTCTCCATGGAAGTCAACATTTAACGTTTCTTGGCAACTCTTTGCTGCGCTTTTTTCTAATTTATTTTTTAATTTTGTCTCCATGGAAGTCAACATTTAACGTTTCTTGGCAACTCTTTGCTTAGCTTTTTCACATCAAACACGTCAGGGAGGTGCCACAGCTGCTACAGCATTGCTACGACATCAGCTATGTCAAGATGGAGAAGTGCGAGTTCCACCGATCTTCCGTCTCATTCCAGGGTTTCATGTTTGAATGGATCCCAGTAAGATCGACGGGGTTCTCCAATGGCCCACTCCCACCAATCGTCGGGAGGTGCAGAGGTTCATCGGATTCGCCAACTTTTACCGCAAGTTCATCCGGAACTTCAGCTCCATTGCTGCCCCCCTGCACGCCCTCACTTCACCCCGCAACAAGACCGTCTGCCACCCTGGCATGGTGAAGACCCGCTCAGTCGTGGAACAACGGTTTTGGTGGGCAAACTTGGGAAAGGACGTGAGGGAGTATGTTAGCGCATCTGTATGGCCAATATGACCTCTCGCCTGTGACCGATGGGTGAGCTACGGCCACTACCAGTTCCCTCTCGTCCCTGATCACACATTTCCTAGATTTCGTTACAGGTCTACCCTGCTCCCAGGGAAATACAGTGGTTCTCTCAGCCATCGATCGGTTCTCTAAGATGGTCCATTTTGTGCCAGTTCCCAAGATTCTGTCCGCCAAGCAGACAGCACAGCTACTACTTGACAAAGTCATCCGCGATCATGGCCTGCCAGTGGATGTAGTATCGGACAGAGGACCGCAATTCGTATCTCGATTCTGGAAGGAGTTCTGCACCCTCATCAGGGCAAAAGTAAGGCTCAGTTCAGGTCATCACCCGGACTCCAATGGCCAAACAGAAAGAAAAAACCAGGACATGGAGACTGTCCTCCGCTGTCTGGCATCGCACGATCACAGCACGTGGAGCCAGCACCTCGGATGGGTGGAGTATGCCCACAACTCCCTGCCTTCCACCTCCACAGGTATGGCTCCATTCCATATCGTTCATAGTTACCCTCCCTCTCTGTTTCCATCTGTGGCCACCGACTCCGCGATGGCATCCGCATTGGCAGTGATGAGGCGTTGCAAGCGGACCTTGGAAATAGCCCGAAAGACACTAATATGCGTGGGCAGCTCGTACAAGTCCGCGGCGGACCTCAAGAGGAGAAGGGCACCGGCGTTCAAGGTGGGACAACGCATATGGTTGTTCACAAAGGACCTTCCGCTGCGGACGGAGTCACGCAAGCTAGCTCGCAGGTTCGTGGGTCCCTTTCCTATCACTAAGATCAGTAACAGTTCAGTTCAGATCAGTTTCTTTGAAACTCCCCAGATCGAGGCTATACTCACAGTACGTACATGCGTTACGAGCGAGCAGCGAAGACAACACTGACAAACAAAACTCGCTGATAACCTTCCACCGTTGTAAAAATTAATTAACGTCACATTCAACAACTTCTTAAGTCAAAATTACTTGGACTTGTAAATCGTTTACAACAAATATTCACTGTGTACATTGTACAAATGCATTCCCAGTTACAAATTTAAGACTGTTTATCGAAATTCAATTAAAAAAAATAAACGTTACTTACCAAATCAGGGCTGATGATAAGACGGCACTTCAGAAGAGGAGGGCAACAAAATTGTGGTTGTTTGAATTGCGGGGGGATAACAGTGAGCATTGCAAACAAGTTGAGAAAAATTAAACAGTGTTCCACATCCACATGGGCTGACCAAATCTTCCCCGCATCGAGGCAAATTCAAAATGTCGGATTCCGTTTACCTGATAAGACACACCCATCAAAATGTCATGACGTTGATGTCGTCTGTATTGTTCCTAAATTTTTTGAGCGTTCTACACAAATTACATACAAAATTTTGAGCCCGATTCACTTCAAGCCCAAGTGTCGTCCCTATAAACATTCTAAAATAGATATAGTAATGAAAAATACATATAACATTATTCACTTCAATGTCCATACGAAAAAATAAATGTGAGCGGAGAGCGCGTCATCCATGCGCAAAGTTGCATTAGTCTCATTCTACGCTATCCAAGTGGTCGCCATATTGGCTGCCTTTTCTGTCCGTGACGTCACCCGGACATTCGCCAATGAAAACACGCGGTGCACCCTAACTATGGGAAACCAACACGTCCCTTCTGACACGGAAGCTCTTTTCGAAAAGGACAACAGCACACATCTGAGTGAAGTTACCGGGGCAATATTACAATATTGTTTCAAGCCCTCAGGGCAATATTACACGATTGTTTCGAGCCATATTCAGATGATATGCGATCACGGCTAAACCGCATCCCCTTCCAATCCTCTTCCGCGGCGGAGATGAGCCATCGCGGGTCATCGCAGCCGACCGTTGTTGCTTGGAATTGCAGTGCACATTCCAAAAACATGCAACATTAATTGGACACTCTAAATTGCCCCAAGGTGTGATTGTGAGTGCGACTGTTGTCTGTCTTCACGTGCCCTGCAATTGGCTGTCAACCACTTCAGGGTGTACCCCGCCTCCTGCCCGATGACAGCTGGGATTGGCTGCAGCCCTTCCGTGACCCTTGTGAGGATAAGAGGCTAAGAAAATGAATGAATGGATGGCTAAATTGCACTTCATTCAACAATGACAGAGAATGAGTAACTGGTCCGGAGAACCTGACTGCTGACCTCCTGCAAGGCCGAAAAATCAGATCTCATCTTGGGTGGATCTGTGGTGACATCTAGTGTTAAAATGTAGACATTTTAGACATTTCAAGTCCCAAGAGTTAGTATTGCGCATATACTGCACAAAAAAATGGATTCTGTCATAAAGCAGATGAAAAACTCATGATATAAACAAACACTCACACATTTTTTAAACATGGCTGGTGGTAGGACTTTGAATTAGAGTCATGAATATCCATAGTTGGGATGGAATTGGGACCTTTTAATCAGGAAAGTGGATCCGATATTGCTGATATCAAACTGAAGCCTCATAATTCCAAATTTGTAGCAGTTTGTATTTTTTTTGCTATGACTACACATGTTTTGTCTTGACCGTTCAAACCTGTTTCACCACAAACTTAGCATTATATAACCATTGCAAGGAAAGAATTTTGCACTGGCGACATATCAATTAGTAGACAGATGTTTTCAGAATCATCTTTATTTCCAGAATATGTCAAAAACACAATTTGTCTGACATTGTTGAACAGCCTTCCCATGACGGGAGGGTGGAGGCAGCACAAGAATCCTCCTTCCTCGGCTTGTTGTGCAAAGTGGACATGACCGTCAGAAACAGGGCGCACGCTACAGTATTTCGTACCTCAGCCCGAGATGGACCTGACGTCGGCCCTGTACAGGTAGTTCGAAGAACTGAAGGCGGGGGAAGCGGCCGTGGCATCATCCTCCTCTTCCATGTGCCGCAAAGTCGACATAGTCGAGGAAAGGTGCACAGGGGTGCCTCCACCCTGACTCTGACAGGAAACTATAGACTGTATTTAATTATCTCATGTGGAAGGACAGGGAGAATGGACTGAACTCTCCAACAATTGATTGCTTTCAACAACAGCCATCATTGGCAATTTTCAACAATATGAAGGTGACCATGACCGTTTCCTGAAAAACAGCCTCACATCGTGTCTTCACTGTCACGCTGGCTCTGGTGTATACATTACCTCAACCTCGGGGGGCTTTTATAGGTGTTGTATGATAATCAAGTACCATTTTGGGATAAGTTGTACTTCACTGTCGCTCTGGGTTTTCGGGCGATGTGCAGTGTCATTTCCCTTCAAATGTGGTGTGTATTACGCTATACAGAGTTCAATTTTGCTCTTACCGACCAGGCTATGTTGGCTTGTTCAAATGTTGTCCAGCAAACTTTACATGAGCTTTGACATTCTTTTTTTTTTTTTTTGGTCAGCAATTGGGTCTTGCGTGGTCTGAGCATGCAAACAGGCCTTGGCGACAGAATACATTACTCACCTCTTTGCTTGTGAAAATAGTCCCTTTTAATTCCAGGTCGTGAGTCTTAGGTTAAGAAGACGAAACAGAATTTCCACAAGAACGAAGCATGTTGGCCACAGATGGAAGACGTACTTCCTTGAACAAAAAATAGCCGGAAGAAAGTTTCTACAGTCACCATTCGACACAAGACACAAAGATGGGACACTTTCAAGACGGCCCGTCTTGGTGTTTTAGTTTGATGAGAAGGGGTCATTTCTCCATCCGCACAGGGACGGCGGCCATGGTGCCGCAACTGCCAGCAGATTATAAAGAAAAGAGTGATTAAAAAAGTGCATTGCTAAAGAATAGAATAAAGTTGAATGAAACTCAGTTATGCATTCCTGACCTTTTTTGTGTGCTGTATGTTTTAGCATGTGCCCAATTTGATTTTTGATAGAGTAAGGTGTTGTCTTGGCTTTCAACATATTTTTCCAACCTTCCTTCTTTGTGTTCAATAGTTTTTCTTTTCATTTCACATTTTTACATTGGAATTTTCTGACCGTATTTCTGCGAGTTCTTTGTAAATATGGATTACTTGTTACTAGATTCCCATTATCTCGTGAAAAATGTCAGTACCACCTTTGGAAATGTATTAAATGAGGAAAAATAGTGAATTGCAAAAACATTTGAGGGAACTCATATACGGTAGCTGAAGTATTTAACATGTATTTTATTGACACTACTGTCAGTGTGTGCTACCTCAAATTTGTGGGGCTTTTTATAGGTGCTGCATGATAATCAAGTAACATTTTGTGAGAAATTGTACTTGTCAGGTTAGTTTTTCTGCATACTTTTATTCTTTTACTCAAGTATTTATGTGAAGACGGAACGGTACTATTACTATGTTACAGTAACCGACGTGTTGTGAGCTACTTTCATTTAACAATAACTGCACGTACCATCTATTTTCAGACTTTAGTTTTCAAGTTTCATGAAAGCAACAGTGAAGTTCAACTCGAGCTCGGCAATCAAACCACGCAAGGACGACACGTGTCCGCACAGTCTGATGTCAGGATTCGCAGTTCGAATCAAAGTGAGTCGGGACAGCAATTTTAGACACTCAAATACAGCCCGAGAAGAGTCACGAGAGGGTTAGAGTGCATCCTTGTGCAACCAGATTTATCTGATTAAATTGAGGCCAAATCAGCTGCTCCACCGCGCCGCCGACTTGAGTCATATTATTCTTCATGAAATGTCGTCTGACTTCAAATACATTTTTGGCGTCTCGAGCCACCCCTCCATTTCCTGAATCAGTCACTCACATTTTCATCCAGCGGTAATAGCAAATATAAAAAGGCGGCCAACTGAATACTTGACAAATCTTGAAAACCTGGGCTGAAGACATTTAATAATTGTTCAAATTTCACAAAATATTTAAATGCAATACTTCGTTGAGATGAATTGAACTAATTTGTGTTGATCAAATAATTAAAAAAAACAAACTAAAAACGCTACACAAATAGTGTCACGGAACGTTTTTTTTCCCCCCAAGCTAAATCTCTCTCTTGTTTCAACTCGAGCAAGTTTTTTGTGTACACTCGTTTGGAACATCGGGTCTCCTCAAATGGCGTCCACGTCGCAAGTCTATGCGAGGAGACTCAACATATTGTGATGTCCACAGAAGGTAGAAAGATGCCTCTTTTCTCACCCTGTTTGCCTCAGAGTCTACAGGACAAGACGTCGGTCATACTGGTTGTCAGTTAGCTAGCTCGTTCGTTAGCTTCGCCATTGCTGCTCCTCTCGGTGGAGGAATGACGTCACCCAGAGCACCTCTTCACCGTGAGATGTTTTGGCGAGTGGAACCGAACTTTGATCGTAACGGGATGATGCAAGTCGATTCATACATCAATCTAAAAATGTACACATGGAGTATTTTAGAACATGTCATCAACAACATCGTTTTAAGTCTTTACACAAATATTTGTTTCTATGTCTTTTTCGTTCTTTGATAAATCCACAAGTTGCTCATGTTACACCTGCAGTTGCTCTTTGGGCGGAGCTGCCATTTTAGAACGTTTTTGATTTGGATAAAAAGACCGAGACGTTCCATGTAAAATGTTCAAACTGAAAACTTTGTACATTTCAAGTAATTTATTTGGATTTAAAATGCATTGGAAAGGAGGGGAACTTAGTTTCTAACTTAGAACTTTCAGTCCACGGTACGCTCAGTCGTTAGAGGAACCAGTTTATTGAAACACTTCAGGAGCCGAGTTCGCCTGTCCTGTACTCAGAAGATAAATCCAGTTTTTTTTTAAAATATATTGTTAAACGTTTTTCCTTTTGTGTTAATGTGGCCATGAATGAGGTAAATATTTTGAGATCTGCTTTCATAAATCTTTCGTTTACAGCCTCCACATTTGTGGACAACTTGAGTTGCATGGCACTTTTTTCTTAGTTCTGACGGCATTGTTGGAGCAATGTTTGGACATGTAAAGCCAAATTAGCAACATTGGATGTGTGTTGAACCCTAAGAACGATTTTAGCCCTGATTGAACTCGAAAGAAAAACATTGGGTTTAAAAGATCCAATCATAAATTATGTGTTTCTATTTTGGCTTTTTGGGCATAAAAATCATCACTGTTTCTCCCTGAATCAATCAATCATCCCATTCTGCCTCCCTAAATTTGCCCCTAACCCCCCAGGGACCATGTCCTTGCATTCTGCAATCACGGGTGGATATGCTGGGTGACACCACAGACAGTAGAGCTCTGCAAAGAGTATCAACAGCATCCCAACTCCATACACTGGATGCTACTGCTGCTCTCCCTGGAGGACATTGCAGCTTATCACTACCATAGCAGACTACATATTGCTAAAGTCTCTTATCCCACCCGGTCACCAACTGTTTAATATCTGCTGCCATTACAGCGCCCCAAAACCCTAGACAAACATGACTGAAGAGACAAAGAAAAGCTAGAGCCATCGACACATTGAACTCAACAGTACTGAAAATCACAATTACCTACCTCACCACTGTAATGGAAGTCTATGATCCTATCTAGTCTATGCACTTCTTTTTTGTTTTTGTTACCTTCTCTGTGCAGAAACAGACTACAAACATGCAATAATATGACCAATGCCTTGGGACTGGGCAATAAGACTAAGACACCTTATTTTTGTTTTCATTTTAGTAACAACTGTGCCTTGACTGTAAATATTTTAAATGTTAGTTATCTTATCCTGGATCTAATATGCTTTATCACTATTGTAATTGCAATCGTTAAAGCACCTTGTTGGCGTGCACACGTTTTCTCGTATGCACAGTCCTGCACATGACTGCGTTTGAAATGCTTTTGATTTTATTTTATTTGATAGCATCTCTGAGCCGCTGATGACCAAGATTGTCACCCTATCTGTAATGTAGACCCTGCACACCTGGTGGACAAAACTAATTTTGGCCGCTTTGAGGTAGGATATCTTGCATGACCTGGAGAGGGCACTCCACCCTTCTCCGACTCAGGACCATGTTCTCAGATTTGAAGGTGCTGTTTTCCATTTCAGCATTCCAAGTCCAGGCAAAGACCGTGGCCACGGCACTTGAGACCCTTTCCGGGACTGGGCCTCGACTTTGCGCCTGAAGGCTGAGGGTTGACGAGAAGCCGAAGGAAGTGAAGACATCTCTGGTGAGTAGGAAACTCCCACACTCATGAGGAATGAGTGAATGCGCGTCTGGGTGACTGCGGCAGAACCAACCCTCAAGAATACTAGTCACTATCGAGTAGACTAATTAGTCTATAAAACTGAGAAAAGGGCAAGGTGTGTCCTGTACGTGAGCTCCATGAAACGTGTGCATGTGTAAAAGTGTGAGTGGAGGTTCGCTACCTCATTTGAACAGGAAATTGAGTGACAACTGTTTGAGTATGCAGAGGTAAGAATTCTCCGCCACTTGTGGTAGAAGCTTGAGAATTACCTCAAACAGAACGTAATTGTCACCCTGTTCAGGGGGAAGTCAGTATAGTCGCCCTAGGCGAACCACTGACTCCAACAGGTGAAAAACAAACAGCAAAATAGTTGATAAATAGCAAAATAGTTGAAACACAACATCTGAAAAAATAATAATAATAATAATGATGTGTAAGGACAAGAAGTTTGTAGAAAGCAAATGTCCTACTAAAACAAAACATCTAAATTTGTGGAAAAAACAATATGACTGCTGGCCAGCTCAACATACACACAAAAAATAAACACAGTTAACCTGCAGGGTAAAATAAGAGAAACACACACACACACCAAAAAAAAAAAAAAAAAAAAAAAAAAAAGTTGGACTCAAGATGATGTGAAAACGGC
>NW_026907464.1:0-15357 GCF_019802595.1 Syngnathoides biaculeatus
AAAAATCAGTGTAATAGCGATGCTGCAGAAAGTGAACTGCGTTTTAGCAAATGAACACTGTATTTGGGAACATGCAAGGTTTGTTCAAGGAATCACAAAACTGCAGAACATTATCTTGAACACTATTTACAAATATAAGTTATATACAGTAAAGACTAAAGAGTCGCTGAAACATATGTGAACGAACGTAAGCGAGAAGAGAATTTAAGAATGAAGCACAGCTGAACTCGATATATTGAAGGAGAAACATGAACAAAAGCAAGAGAGAAAGAATCTGTTTCAATTGCCAAGTGTGTAAAAACACAAAGAATTTTTCTCCGGCAGTCGGTCCTGCCCTGGTACGACATCCAGACCAAAGAAAAATAAAGCAACAAGAACAAGGTCCACGTTGGCTCGGCCATCAATGAAAGCGCTGAGGTGAGTCTACGAGCGACTGTGGACAAGAACATTCAAACACAAAGCAGCTTCTTTCAGTGTTGATTCAAAACAAAGTACACACATGGAGAATACATTGTATATTTACTCGCATACTTACGCATACTTACATAGTGTATATATATATATATATATATATATAAATATATATATATATATATATATATATATATATAATGCAGCCCTATGGGGGCACAAACCAGTGCAATCTGTAGGCCGGTCCCAAGCCCGGATAAATGCAGAGGGTTGCGTCAGGAAGGGCATCCGTCGTAAAAACTGTGCCAAACAAATATGAGCGTTCATCTAAAGAATCCCATACCGGATCGGTCGTGGCCCGGGTTAACAACGCCCGCCCCCGGCACTGCTAACCTGCAGGGCGTCGGTGGAAATTCAGCTACTGTGGGTCGAAGACAAAGAAGAGGAGGAAACCGGATCCAGCGTCAGAAGAAAAAGAGGAATGCACAGAGCCTACAACTGAGTGTAGGGACTTTGAATGTTGGGACTATGACAGGAAAAGCACAGGAGTTGGTTGACATGATGATTAGGAGAAAGGTTGATATTCTGTGCATCCAAGAGAGCAGGTGGAAAGGTAGTAAGGCTAGAAGTTTGGGAGCAGGGTTTAAATTATTCTACCACGGAGTAGATGGGAAGAGAAATGGAGTAGGGGTTATTTTAAAGGAAGAGCTGGCTAAGAATGTCTTGGAGGTGAAAAGAGTATCAGATCGAGTGATGAGACTAAAATTTGAAATTGAGGGTGTTATGTATAATGTGGTTAGCGGCTATGCACCACAGGTAGGATGTGACCTAGAGTTGAAAGAGAAATTCTGGAAGGAACTAGATGAAGTAGTTCTGAGCATCCCAGACAGCGAGAGAGTTGTGATTGGTGCAGATTGTAATGGACATATTGGTAAAGGAAACAGGGGCGATGAAGAAGTGATGGGTAAGTACGGCATCCATGAAAGGAACTTTGAAGGGCAGATGGTGGTGGACTTTGCAAAAAGGATGGAGATGGCTGTAGTGAACACTTATTTCCAGAAGAGGGAGGAACATATAGTGACCTACAAGAGCGGAGGTAGAACCACGCAGGTAGATTATATTTTGTGCAGACGATGTAATCTGAAGGAGGTTACTGACTGTAAAGTAGTGGTAGGGGAGAGTGTAGCTCGACAGCATAGGATGGTAGTATGTAGGATGATTCTGGTGGTGGGTAGGAAGATTAAGAAGACAAAGGTAGAGCAGAGAACCATGTGGTGGAAGCTGAGAAAGGAAGAATGTTGTGCGGCCTTCCGGAAAGAGGTGAGACAGGCTCTCGATGGACAACCGAAGCTCCCGGAAGACTGGACGACGACAGCCAAGGTGATCAGAGAGACAGGCAGGAGAGTACTTGGTGTGTCATCTGGTAGGAAAGGGGAGAAGGAGACTTGGTGGTGGAACCCCAAAATACAGGGAGTCATACAAGGAAAGAGATTAGCGAAGAAGAAGTGGGATACTGAGAGGACTGAGGAGAGGCGAAAGGAGTACATCGAGATGCGACGTAGGGCAAAGGTAGAGGTGGCAAAGGCTAAACAAGAGGCATATGAAGACATGTACACCAGGTTGGACACGAAAGAAGGAGAAAAGGATCTCTACAGGTTGGCCAGACAGAGGGATAGAGATGGGAAGGATGTGCAGCAGGTAAGGGTGATTAAGGATAGTTATGGAAATGTGTTGACTGGTGCCGGTAGTGTACTAAATAGATGGAAAGAATACTTTGAGAAGTTGATGAATGAAGAAAATGAGAGAGAAGGAAGAGTTGAAGAGGCAAGAGTGAAGGACCAGGAAGTGGAAACGATTACTAAGGGGGAAGTCAGAAAGGCACTACAAAGGATGAAAACTGGAAAGGCAGTTGGTCCTGATGACATACCGGTAGAGGTATGGAAGCAATTTGGGGAGATGGCTGTGGAGTTTTTGACCAACTTATTCAACAGAATACTAGCGGGCGAAAAGATGCCTGAAGAATGGAGGAAAAGTGTTCTAGTTCCCATTTTTAAGAACAAAGGGGATGTTCAGAGCTGTGGGAACTATAGAGGAATAAAGTTGATGAGCCACACAATGAAGTTATGGGAAAGAGTAGTGGAGGCTAGACTCAGGACAGAAGTAAGTATCTGCGAGCAACAGTATGGTTTCATGCCTAGAAAGAGTACCACAGATGCATTATTTGCCTTGAGGATGCTCGTGGAAAAGTACAGAGAAGGTCAGAAGGAGCTACATTGTGTCTTTGTGGATCTAGAGAAAGCCTATGACAGAGTACCAAGAGAGGAACTGTGGTACTGCATGCGTAAGTCTGGTGTGGCAGAGAAGTATGTTAAAATAGTACAGGACATGTATGATGGCAGCAGAACAATGGTGAGGTGTGCCTTAGGTGTGACAGAGGAATTTAAGGTGGAGGTGGGACTGCATCTGGGATCAGCTCTGAGCCCCTTCCTGTTTGCAGTGGTAATGGATAGGCTGACAGATGAGGTTAGACTGGAATCCCCTTGGACCATGATGTTCGCAGATGATGTTGTCATATGCAGTGAAAGCAGGGAGCATGCAGAGGAACAATTGGAAAGATGGAGACATGCACTGGAAAGGAGAGGAATGAAGATTAGCCGAAGTAAAACAGAATATATGTGCGTGAATGAGAAAAGTAGAGGGGGGAGAGTGAGGCTACAGGGAGAAGAGATAGCGAGGGTGGACGACTTCAAATACTTGGGGTCAACAATACAGAGCAATGGAGAGTGTGGTCAGGAAGTGAAGAAACGGGTCCAAGCAGGTTGGAACAGCTGGCGAAAGGTGTCTGGTGTGTTATGTGACAGAAGAGTGTCTGCTAGGATGAAGGGCAAAGTTTACAAAACAGTGGTGAGGCCGGCCATGATGTACGGATTGGAGACGGTGGCACTGAAGAAACAACAGGAAGCTGAACTGGAGGTGGCAGAAATGAAGATGTTGAGGTTCTCGCTCGGCGTGACCAGGTTGGATAGGATTAGAAATGAGCTCGTTAGAGGGACAGCCAAAGCTGGATGTTTTGGAGACAAGATTCGAGAGAGCAGACTTTGATGGTTTGGACATGTTCAGAGGCGAGAGAGTGAGTATATTGGTAGAAGGATGCTGAGGATGGAGCTCCCCGGCAAAAGAGCGAGAGGAAGACCAAAGAGAAGGTTTATGGATGTGGTGAGGGAAGACATGAGGGCAGTTGGGGTTAGAGAGGAAGATGCAGGAGATAGGCTAAGATGGCAAAAGATGACACGCTGTGGCGACCCCTAACGGGACAAGCCGAAAGGAAAAGAAGAAGATATATATATATATATATATATATATCCATCCCTCCATTTTCTTCACCGCTTATCCTCACGAGGGTCACGGGGAGCGCTGGAGCCTATCCCAGCTGTCAACGGGCAGGAGGCGGGGTACACCCTGAACTGGTTGCCAGCCAATCACAGTCACACCTAGTCACACTCACAATCACACCTAGGGGCAATTTAGTTCATTTTTTTTCATTTTTAGTTAATTCAGTCTGTGCAGGATATCTGCAATAGATATCCTCCAGATGAGCGCACTCAGACATACTGTACACGTCAGATGCACATGCAGCATACATTAAAACAATCCTCCACTTCCATAGAAGCGTGTGGAGCTGCTTGAATGACCCTGAGTGCCAGAACTTTGTCCAAGTGGCGAGGGACTGGAGAAAGAGACCCTCTTTGTTGCTGGAAAAAAATGTCAGACGTGTGTTTATTCGGGGAATTCCAATGTCTCGTGTGAGTGCCTGCACACACTTCCAGGTAGCGATGTGTCCGGCAACACCTGTCCATCGGAGCATGCATTGCGCTCATTTAACCAACCCAGTGCACGCGTCAGTGCGCGTACCACTTCAAAGAGATTGTACTGCATAATTTCGAATGCAAATGATTGAATCTAGATGAAAATATATCTTAAACTGTACCAGAAAATATGTATCCTGTTCGATGTGTTTTTGAATTAAAGGCAGTGAACTTTGACCTAGTTTCCACCACCTGAAAAACGACTCCTTTTCGGGGCGGAGCCTCTGACGTCAGTCAAGGTGGACTGGTGCTGCGTTTTACATGAGCATGGTTTCGAGAATTCCTTAGAGATTGTAAGGTAAAACCAATCCATAACAATGTTGATCACGTGTGTGGTTCAGTTTTGTAGCAATTCCAACAATTCAGAACACAGTGTGCAATATTTTCCCAAAGACCCAAGCCTCAGAAGACAGTGGGTAAGCTTTGTGCAAACGAAGAGGGCTCATTTTTCCAAACCCGGTCAACACTGTCACATGCAGTGAACATTTCACCTGAACCTGGAGACGCTTCGATTAGCTCCCCCCACACACACACAAAGGACCAAAAATGCAAAGAGCTTCTGTTAAGAGAGAAGTTGCGGAGGCGGTGTGGAGTTCGCATGTTCTCTCCGTGCCTGCGTGGGTTTCCTCCCACGTCCCAATAACAATAATTGGACACTCGAAATTGTCCCGTCGGTGTGATTGTGAGTGCGACTGTTGTTTGTCTCGATGTGCCCTGCGATTGGCTGGCAACCAGTTCTGTGTGTACCCTGCCCCCTGCCCGTTGACAGCTGGGATAGGCCCCAGCACCCCCCGCTACCCTCGTGAGGATAAGTGGCAAAGAAAATGGATGGATTGACTTGCCAGCGTGTGACATTGCAGGTAACACATCGTAGATTAGTAGGAATCATTACTTTGGGAAATTTCAAAGCTATTTGGTGGGTCTGTGGGGATAAGGCAGAAATATTTTTGCCTGATGAATGGAATGGTTGTTGCTGTGCAGCAATAACAACAACAACTCAAAGTTATGATGCGAGGCCATTTAATGATGGCAACCCTAAGATGACATTGTTTATTCATAATGCCAAATACACTCTTTCATTAATTGATGGTAAAATAAACATCCATTCATCCATCCATTTTCTGAGGTACTTACAGTATCCTGATGAGGGTTGAGAAAGTGCAGGAGCCAATCCCAGCAGTCCTTGAGGAGGAGGAGGCATGCTCCACCCTGAACAGGTTGCTAATCAATCGCAGGACACATGGAGACAGACATCAGTCACACTCACAATCACACTTGGGGGCAATTTAGGGTATCCAATTTATGCATGTTTTTGGGATGTGGAAGGAATCCAGAGTGAACGGAGAAAACCCACACAGGTACGCATGCAATCTCCAGTCAGGCGGGGCTGAGATTGTAACCCCGGTACTCAGAACTGTGAGGCTAATGCTCTACAGATGATCCACCATGCCGCCTGAATCCAAATCAACAAAGTTAATGTCATGTAGTGGCCAGCCTAATCCCCTGAACTTCCATCCATCCATCCATCCATCCATTTTCTTCGCCGCTTATCCTCACATGGGTTACGGGAACGCTGGAGTCGATCCCAGCTGTTAACGGGCAGGAGGCAGGGTACCCCATGAACTGGTTGCTATCCAGTAGAAGGGCACATAGAGACAGAAAAAAATTGCACTCACAATCACACCTTGGGGCAATTTAGAGTCTCCAATTAATGCATGTTTTTGGTATGTGGGAGGAAACCGGAGTGCCCGGAGAAAACCCACACAGGCCAACGCTTTACAACTGCCCCACCGTGCTGCCTCTGGTTGTTTTTCTGATAATCGACTCATCATAATTCCAGCTGCTCTCTTGCATGCACAACATATCAACCTTTCCCCTCATCATCATGTCAACCAACTCCTCAGCTTTTCCTCTTCTAGTCCCAACATTCAAAGTCCGTACACTCAGTTGTCAGGTCTGTGCATTCCTCTTCTTCTTCTTCTGCCGATGAATCCGCTTTCCTCTTCTTCTTTGTCTTCCACCCACAGGAGCTGAATTTACACCGACGCCCTGCAGGTTCACGGTGCCGGGGGCGGGGTTTGTTTACCCGGGCCACGACTGATCTGGTATAGTATTCTTTAGATGAACACTCATATTTGTTTGCCACAGTTTTATGCCGGATGTCTTTCCAGAAGCAAATCTCTGCATTTATCTGGGGTTGGGACACAAGATCAAAAAGCAAACATGTGAACACACTTGGCTGGAACTAAACTTCCTTCCCTGACCGGGAATTGAACCCAGGCCACAGCGGTGAGAGTGCTGAATCCTAACCACTACACCATCAGGGACTTCTGAAAGTTCTGTGCCCCGGCATGCCTGTGAATCATATAAGGATAACCGGTACAATGGAGAATCCATTGCAAGCATTGTCGATTCTTGTTTTGTTTGTGACCGAATTTTGTGAATTACACCTTAAAAAAGTAAGGCATCACTACTGGACATATTGTTTGATATGTGAACAAATGACCGGGTTTACTTTGAAAAGAACGACCAAACCCTCAAAGTGGGATGTGTCGGGGTGTAATTTATGGCATTTTCTGACATGGATTTTCTTTGTGTTTTAAGAACAGAACTCTAAAAATACAACAACTACATACAATAAATACAATCCTCAGTGATAAAGGCGCTTAAGTACCACTGTCAGTTAAAAAGCAGGAAAGAAGAAGTCATTAAGCAAGGCAGGGCCGTTGATTTCTTGTCATCAAAATGTGAAGCTCTTCAGCTTGCAGCTACAATATGAGACCAACAACTGACTATTATTATAGTGTCAAGATGGACTAACTTGTGTGCACGTTGGTATCACAGTTCTGAGGTCCAGGGTTCACACCCCGACCCCACCTGTGTGGAGTTTGCATGTTCTCCCCGTGGCGACATGTGTTTCGTCCGGGCACTCGGGTTTATTCCACATCCCAAAAACATGCATTAATTGTAGACTCTAAATCAGGGTGCCCAGATTTTTAAACCCCAAGAGCGACTTTTGAAGACTGTTGTACGGCTTCTCAAAAAGAGGTGAGTCATTGGAATTCCCTCAATAAACACGCATCAGACATTTATAGCAACAAAGGGGGGCTCTTTCTCCAGGTCCTCACCACTTGGACAAAGTTCTGGCACTCAGTCAGGGTCTATTCAAGCAGCTCCACACACTTCTACACAAGTGGGAGATGTGTTGGAGTCATATTTTAACCTAGTATAATGAAACATGTTTAATGTATGCGCGATGTGCATCTGAAGTGTACAGTATGTCTGAATGCACTCATTTGCAGGATATCGATAATATACTGTCCAGATTATATGTATATGTCTATTTTACGTAGGTACTATATGTATACATAGTGTATATATGGGTAAATCCATCCATCCATTTTCTTAGCTTGACCAGCTGAGCCACCGTGCCGCCACATGACATCTATACAATGTAAAATTTGCCATTCTCATCATTTCATTTATTTTCACACCTAAAATGAAATGCAACTTTTCCTAAATACATATTGGAAGATCAATAATATGCTTGATAATCTATACATCTTTTAATACTGAACTACATGTACATTTATTGTTTACATCCCTCAAGCTTCTGATATTTCTTTCAACAATGACGCTTGTAAGTTTACTCGAGTTGAACAAATTTGAAGGTGTTTGGTCAAAATGGGTCAGTATGGGGCAGAAATATGGCCTCGTAGATGAAAATGGTTTATTCTTTGGTTTGCACGTTCCACATGAATACGTGCCCTTCCGATCTTGCAACAAGCCGCAGCCTTGTGCTGTAAATACGTGTTGAAAAATGAAATCGGAAAGAAAAAGAAATACGTATATTCCTGCGAGCACACATTCAAATGATGATTTTGTGCATTATTATTGGCTTGAGCTTTTCTTCACTGTCCTTTATGCCAGAAATAGATTTGGGTTTGCGCTTTTCGGACTCCAGCAAAACGATCCTCAGCATTTTTCTGAAGTCGTTTAACTTCTTCAGAAATAAAGTCATCCTTGCATTTGAAAACACGAGATCGTTTTCTACCTTGTGAAGGTACAGAAAATCCGCTAACTGAACTTTGTACGGGGGGTGAAGGGGAAATGTGACAAAGGGTTTGTGTTTATTTCTTCTCACAAACATGGATTACTCCTAATAAAAACAAGTTACGACAAAAGCATCGCTGTTACAAACCTTTTCGGAGTGCAAATTATCCCGGATGATGCCAAACATGTATCTGTTCACCAATGTTAAAAACATTTTATTTTTTTGTCACTGCTCTCATCCAGTTTTGTTGGCCACCAGAAGTGCAACATCTCGTGAAATCTCACAAACGATTTTCCACTCCCATTTAGAAGATATTTGTTTGTGAGTGTCTCTGTGTGAGAGAGGGAGTTTGTGTTTGTGTGTGAACGTGAAAGTGGGTGAGACTGTTTTTGAGAGAATGTGCGGATGTGAAAGTGAGCGAGAGATCGTGTGAATGTGAGTCAATGAGTTAAGTGTAAATGTGAGTTTGTCCGTATAGGTGAGAGCAAGAGAGGAAGCAAAAAAGTGTGAGAGAACATGGCTGACAGCAGTTTCCATAGTGTAGTGGTTATCACATTCGCCTAACACGCGAAAGGTCCCTGGTTCGAGACCGGGTGGAAACAGGCTTTGTTTTGTCGCTTACTTCTTGGGGAGCTGTTTGGTTTGGTGGTCACATTGGAAATGTTGAGTTGAGTGCAAGTCATCATAGCTAAGCGATGGAGATGTGTACCACACATGTGACTTTGTCCTCGTTTCAAAATTGAGTCTGAGCAAGGACTTTTAAAATGAATATTGTTTGTTGTATTTAAATTTGCCATGAAAACCTTCACCAAAAGGTGACGTAGAGAAAAAACTTCATTCACACAGGAATTGAATCTCCTGCGCGGACATTGCGGATATGAGTAAAGATGGTGTCATCAAGCTTCATTAAGCATTCTAACACTTCAGCCAATGGTACAAGTAATGGTCCATTTCTCGATGGTTCATGTGGATGTAGTTTTGTTGGCGAGTAGAAAAGTAAAACTCATCAGCATCCTGCCACTTCTGCTCCAATTCTCCCCAGATAAAATTCGCCATAAGCCATTTATATTGTCATGGTAAAGTACAATCAGAGAAACAAAATCCAAATGTTTGGGAGATTCCAGCAGGACATGCGATCCAACGCGACGTCATCCTTCTCACACTTACCAAGAAGATGAGAAGTAAAAAGTTGAGATGACGTGTCACTTAGAATAAGATGGACATTTTCTGTCTCAAGTGGGAAACCTTTACTTGTAAGACCTCTTCAAGTATTTTGACATATGCAAACTGATCCATGATTCCTGGTAGGCAACAACTAGGCCCAAGACCATAGTCGGAGAAGTGTGCCCATATCATGATGCTTGCGCCACCATGCTTCACTGTCTTCACTTCACATCCTGGAACTGATCATAATTGGCTGAGCCTTTGCTATTCTGGTTATTCTGTGACCAATTGTGATGCTTGTCTTCCATTTTCTGGAACGTGTCACTGGTTTTTCTTTGTTTTAAGGCATAAGAGATCCTTTTAGCTGAAGGGCCTATAATTTGTTGCACCTCTTGATAAGATTTTCCCTCTCCAATGAAACCTTTATTTAAATTCTTGTTTCCGAACCAACCAAGTTAATGTCATGTCTACATAACCCCCTTTCATGAGTTCCCAAAACTCATTATAAAAATAGAAGCAGTGAGTGACACCTTGTTGGGGGTAACAACCCTGTACTAGCACCAAAAAAGAAATTATAATCGACAATTTGGAAGAATCCACTTGATCAAGAAATCCATCTCCTTAAAGGAAGACTCTCCCCAAAATTCATATGGTCAATAAACCCTCCAATGTAAAGTAATATTATTATTACATATATTTTGGACACTAATTGAAAATAAAAATTGAAAATAAAGAACATATTTGAAATCCAAGCAAAATCTGGATATGTGGCAGCTTCCGGAGCCAAACACGGAAGAAACATCCTTGACTCCGCCACCGATGTCTCCGGTGCTTCGCATTACAGACCATTCGTTCTAGCTAAGCCAAGATGCTGACTTGTTTTGCACAAAAAACTGACAAAACGCACCCAAATTTGTTCTTCTTTAACCTCCCATGGGGTCAATCTGCCACGATAAAGCTGTGGCTGTCACAGATGAGGCTCATTCATCAGCGGGGAAATTTTCATGCATTTAATATTTACTGGTTCACAGCCTCTCGTGCTGGTATCTTCCTCCAAGAAAAGGAATATCTGTCTTACGTAGTGCTTGAAAGGGGGAAGGATTTCTGAGGCGGGAACATGTGTCCCATATGGTCAGCGGTCAGGATCCTGGTTTTCACACAGGTGGCCTGGATTCAACTCCCGGTATAGTAATGTTGACAGGACTCTGTAATTTAGTCTTTGATTTACATGCTCAAATATTCCAACACATTTGGGAAAAACACTGAGAAGAAGAATGAATGTTTTGTGCACCAAATGTGCCCCATCTAATATCCCTTTCAGGATTACTGTTTTCCACTGGTCTCCTATTTACCCCGATGGGACTGAAATCTCAATACTGTTATGATTGGCTGATGCTTGAAAGAAAATACAGAATTTCAAAAAAATGTTTTTAAGAAACAGTGTGTCTCATATGGTCTCGCGATTCTTGTCCTCTTGAGGGATTTGTTTTGGCAATGACTTTATTAAACACATCTTTCAAATGCAACGCTGTTCATAATTTGCACCATTGTGCTAATTTATACAAAGAAGTATAATATGTACAGAAATAATTTCCATTTCAAACCTGGATTATTATGGAGCCCCTCTAAAGGAACATTAAAAAAAAAACTTGTTTCTCATTGTAATGAGTAACTTTCTTATTGTCATGAGTAAGTTTCTCATTGTGAGGAGTAAGTTTCTCACTCTAATGGGTAACTTTCTCATTGTAATGAGTAACTAGTTTATTGGATGTGTGCATGTGTAAAATACCCTTATTCATTTCAGTTTGCATTCATCTGGGACTTTATTATCAAGACTTTACTTGCAAGTCGTCACCATTAAGTTGTGTCTGAGAGACACTTAAAAATAATTTTAAATGTTTTGATCTGGTTCGGTGCAAAGAATAAACCAGAAGGAGGAGACGCCTCCATCACCGAAGCTATTTCGCAGAAGGTCCCAATTACATTTGGGATTTTGACTCATACGATAAACTTAAACCATTTGGGACATGCATTAACAGCTGCATTGATGGGTTTTCCCGGAAAATCATCTGGATGAATGCGTTCACAACCAGCAGTGACCCAAAAATCGTTGGAGGTTACTACATGGAGGCACTCCACAGATTAGGTGGTCGTCCAAAGATTGTGAGAGGCGACCGGGGCACAGAGAATGCGAAAGTCAGAGACTTTCAGCAATATCTCTGTCGCAGCATTCTCGATGGCACCAGAATTGACAGTTCCATCGAAGGGCCAAGCACAGCTAATCAGCGCATAGAGAATTGGTGGGGCTTCCTCAGAAGGAATCAATTGAATTCTACATCTTTCTCTTTGCTGACCTGAAAGATTGTGGTTTGTTCGATGGGACATATTTGGACAGAAATCTCATTCGGTTCTGCTTCCTGGGAATAGTTCAGGTAAGCTATTACCTTACTTAATGTTCATTTTTCAAATAATGAAAATGCTTTTGGTATAGGCCCATTTATCCCTGCTATTAGTTGTTTTGCTCAGTAGTTGTTTTAAGAGGAGTATTAAATCAGATGCACTTGCAAGCGATTCAATGATTATGACCTCCTGTGTTACCTAAATAAAGGCTGCAGTGACTCTTGGCCTCCACTGTATTTTTAGCACAACACTGTACATGTACTTGTTTTCATGTTAGGTCCAGAGCTGTCCATGTCCTGACACATCAAATTTGTCTGCTCTTGGACACTTTATTTCATGCTATCCCCCACCCTCCCATTTGCTTAAAAAAAAAAGCAATTTGGTGCAAGATATACTATCACCAAAATGCCCGACATAACATTTATAATAAATTGTTCTCTTACTGTCTATAATGGAGCATCATTACCCCCTTTTCCAGGATGCCGGCTTGATACAAGCTCCGACACAGCGTTTCAAATCACTGGGCTTCAGGAAGAGCGACACAAGATCCAAAGCCTGAGCATCATTTGCACATTACTAAATCCAAGCTAACTTCACTTCATTGGTTAAAAGGAACACATTGAGATTTCCTACTTGTGCCATCCATCCTTTTTCTGAGCCGCTTATCCTCACAAGGGGCCGCAAGTGCTGCAGACTATCCCAGCTACCATCGGGAAGGGGGCAGGGTACACCCTGAACTGGTTGCCAGCCAATCAGGGCAGGGCAGATGGAGACAGACAACAGTCGCACTCACGATCACACCTGACAACAATTTAGAGTCTCCAATGAACGCTTGAATGTTTTTTGGGGATTTTCATACAGGCAGGGCCCAGGATTTGAATCCCGTTCCTCGACAGCTGCACCACCGTTGTTTGAATAGTACCAACAAAATATAAACTGAAAATGTGCATTAATCTGGTGAATGACATTGGTTTGGTATTATTTTGAACACGAGTGTATATTAGTTGCATCCCGATGGTTCAAAATTGGATTGTGAGGAGATGAAAGTGACGCTCTTCAGGTTGGAATCAATTTAATTTCTTACAACCAAATAATGTTTGGTGCAGTGTTGAGCAGATGTATAATGTGTTCAATATTTAATTGTATTTTTAATCTTTAAATGGGATGAACATTAACAATTGCTTGTAGGCGTGGTGTTTGCTCTGCACCCTTGGTGGAATATGTTGAGAGATTTGCATGTTCGACACGATGACATGCAGACCAGTGACCCTGTCCAGACTGGAAACTTTGGCAGTAAAACACACACGTGTATGTCTGCAGTCAAACGATTATTGAGGAAGTGGTACTCAGTCAATGAGGAGCGAAGTTCTTGTTTCTCACTGATGAACTACTACAAATTAAAGCCTGTTAGCAAAGGATGGTTTCGATCCATCGACCTCTGGGTTATGGGCCCAGCACGCTTCCGCTGCGCCACTCTGCTATACTGACCAGATTTTTGTATGTAGTTTCATACCCGTCTGAAAAGAATATGGCTGAGCTGTTTCATGGCTGCATCAGACTCCAAGACACGTTTGGTATTTGTTCACTTTTATGATCATTGGTATTTATCTGGTCAAATCAAAGTGCTGATCTGTACTGGCGCCTTTCTGAAGACTTACACGGTGATTTTAAATTGACAGATCATTGAAAAGCGGATTTTTTTCCCAAATGGAAGTGAATTGAGGGAATGAAAACACAAGTCTTTATTGCACAATAATTATCACGATCAGAAAGACTTTAAAAAGTAGCAATTATTGAATACGTTTAAAAGCCTAATGCCACCACGATGATGGAACATTCTGGATTGAAGCCTGATGAACGCAGCAATCCTGCTCACAGCAATCAGTCAATAAGTCAAACGCAACAATGCAGATACAAATGTGACAGCCTCCAGTAAATGATGCACGTGTAACATAAAGTATATCTTTACTTATTACTGTCATCGATGTAGCCATTGAACATGCTGACAACACCTGTAGCGTCTAACCCTAACCCTGTTAACCGAGAGGTTTGTGGTTCGAGCGAAATTGTCCGATTTACCAGCTGGTTTCTCACTCGCATTCTTCGTGAATAGTGAAATATCGTTGAAAAGCAGACAGCAGGGCTTCAAGTATTTCAGCGAGGGGTATTTCAATGGTATTTACATGCATATTGGCATAGAAACCATTGATATTAGCGTGAGATCTTTCCAGAGTCAGAGGAAGACTGAGAAGCCACATAATATAATATATTATAACCCAAAGACGAATTCGTCATTGACAGTTTCCTATTTTCGTGTTACCTATTACACTTGTGTGCAGAATCTGTATGTGTATCTGTATAGCCGTTTGTGAACCGCCGTATGAAGAAAAAGAAGGCGAGGCTTGATTTACGAGTTGTTTCTCTCGTTTTCTTTGTGTAACGTCACGCGCTCCCCTCAATAATTATTCTTGAATTAGTGCCGAACCTACGTAAGTCCCGACCGAGTACGACAATCACTACTTTAGTGTCCTCAAACATCCTTCCTTCAGTCTTGTTGTCTCGGTGCACCTCGAAGGCTTTGAGGACTGCTTGTCCAGTTTAGCCAAGCTCACCGCCGAACAGAGACACGTTTGTGCAGTCAGATCATCGCAAAATATCGCTCAACACAGGGTGCATTTAAGCGCGGATGACGACCACTCCCAGACTTTCAACCCCGCCCCATCGCTTCCCGTCGATTCGTCGAAGTCCCAAGCAAGCCCCGATTTGAATTTGATCTTTTATTCTTCCCTTGTGATTGAAGGATTCTCAACTCTTCGTTGCTTGAAGCAAATTGACCCCTCCGTACAGGGAACTTAACCCCGCCTCCTGGAGTGACGTCGCGCCACGTGCGCTGACGTAAGACAAACAATTCGTAAAAATGGCAAATACAATACAATACATTCTTAACTGAGACAGACGCCATGCTTCTGATTTCATTCAATCATTCACACGTAGCAATGTTATGCTAGCGAAGAACGTCTCATTCATTTATACGAGACGTGTATTAAAAATCAAATTTAGGGCATATCTTCGTGCAAACACAGTTTGGTTAAGCTTCGGCCGCGAGCCACCAAGAAAGCGACACGTTTGTGCAGTCCGATCATCGCTAAATATCGCTCAACAAAGAAAAAGTGTGTCAATCATTCACACGTAGCTATGCTATGCAAGCGAAGAACTGCTAATTCATTTATATGAGACATGTATTGAAAATCAAATATAGGACTTACCTTGGTGCAAACATATCTGTTCTGGCATTGTTCCTGATGTCTGCGGAATGTTTCAGAAGGGTGTCAACCATGACACCCCCACAAATTCCAGAGCATTTAGGAATTCAGGGCAAATCTAACGGAGCCTTGCCACCGGGGATCTTTTTAACCACCTCGGTGAGCTCAAACACAGAGATAGGAGAGTCCGCCTCAGAGA
>NW_026907465.1:0-15228 GCF_019802595.1 Syngnathoides biaculeatus
TAAAAACAAAAAGGGATCAAATCTTTGTATCTGAAAAGACATCAAATATTCAGACAACACACATTACAAAGTGATATTAATTGAGATGGTTATAAATCAGAGAACCTGTCATTGTATTGAATTTAATACTGACACCATCGAGCGTTGACCACAGCCAACGTTTTAAACACCCGACTTCATCCGGAGATACAATTCTGTTTCGGACCAGCCCTGGTACTCGTACCAGGCCATGTAGATGGATGACTAAGTGTCTTCTTCTTTTCCTTTCGGCTTGTCCCGTTAGGGGTCGCCACAGCGTGTCATCTTTTGCCATCTTAAGCCGATCTCCTGCATCTTCCTCTCTAACCCCAACTGCCCTCATGTCTTCCCTCACCACATCCATAAACCTTCTCTTTGGTCTTCCTCTCGCTCTTTTGCCTGGGAGCTCCATCCTCAGCACCCTTCCACCAATATACTCACTCTCTCGCCTCTGAACATGTCCAAACCATCGAAGTCTGCTCTCTCGAATCTTGTCTCCAAAACATCCAGCTTTGGCCGTCCCTCGAATGAGCTCATTTCTAATCCTATCCAACCTGGTCACTCCGAGCGAGAACCTCAACATCTTCATTTCTGCCACCTCCAGTTCGGCTTCCTGTTGTTTCTTCAGTGCCACTGTCTCTAATCCGTACATCATGGCCGGCCTCACCACTGTTTCGTAAACTTTGCCCTTCATCCTAGCAGACACTCTTCTGTCACATAACACACCAGACACCTTTCGCCAGCTGTTCCAACCTGCTTGGACCCGTTTCTTCACTTCCTGACCACACTCTCCATTGCTCTGTATTGTTGACCCCAAGTATTTGAAGTCGTCCACCCTCGCTATCTCTTCTCCCTGTAGCCTCACTCTTCCCCCTCCACTTTTCTCATTCACGCACATATATTCTGTTTTACTTCGGCTAATCTTCATTCCTCTCCTTTCCAGTGCATGTCTCCATCTTTCTAATTGTTCCTCTGCATCCTCCCTGCTTTCACTGCATATCACAATATCATCTGCGAACATCATGGTCCAAGGGGATTCCAGTCTAACCTCATCTGTCAGCCTATCCATTACCACTGCAAACAGGAAGGGGCTCAGAGCTGATCCCTGATGCAGTCCCACCTCCACCTTAAATTCCTCTGTCACACCTTCGGCACACCTCACCATTGTTCTGCTGCCATCATACATGTCCTGTACTATTTTAACATACTTCTCTGCCACACCAGACTTACGCATGCAGTACCACAGTTCCTCTCTTGGTACTCTGTCATAGGCTTTCTCAAGATCCACAAAGACACAATGTAGCTCCTTCTGACCTTCTCTGTACTTTTCCACGAGCATCCTCAAGGCAAATCATGCATCTGTGGTACTCTTTCTAGGCATGAAACCATAGTGTTGCTCGCAGATACTTACTTCTGTCCTGAGTCTAGCCTCCACTACTCTTTCCCATAACTTCATTGTGTGGCTCATCAACTTTATTCCTCTATAGTTCCCACAGCTCTGAACATCCCCTTTGTTCTTAAAAATGAGAACTAGAACACTTTTCCTCCATTCTTCAGGCATCTTTTCGCCCGCTAGTGTTCTGTTGAATAAGTTGGTCAAAAACTCCACAGCCATCTCTCCAAATTGCTTCCATACCTCTTCCGGTATGTCATCAGGACCAACTGCCTTTCCATTTTTCATCCTTTGCAGTGCCTTTCTGACTTCCCCCTTAGTAATCATTGACACTTACTGGTCCTTCACACTTGCCTCTTCAACTCTTCCTTCTCTCTCATTTTCTTCATTCATCAACTTCTCAAAGTATTCTTTCCATCTATTTAGTACACTACCGGCACCAGTCAACACATTTCCATCTCTATCCTTAATCACCCTTACCTGCTGCACATCCTTCCCATCTCTATCCCTCTGTCTGGCCAACCTGTAGAGATCCTTTTCTCCTTCTTTCGTGTCCAACCTGGTGTACATGTCTTCATATGCCTCTTGTTTAGCCTTTGCCACCTCTACCTTTGCCCTACGTCGCATCTCGATGTACTCCTTTCGCCTCTCCTCAGTCCTCTCAGTATCCCACTTCTTCTTCGCTAATCTCTTTCCTTGTATGACTCCCTGTATTTTGGGGTTCCACCACCAAGTCTCCTTCTCCCCTTTCCTACCAGATGACACACCAAGTACTCTCCTGCCTGTCTCTCTGATTACCTTGGCTGTCGTTGTCCAGTCTTCCGGGAGCTTCTGTTGTCCATCGAGAGCCTGTCTTACCTCTTTCCGAAAGGCCGCACAACATTCTTCCTTTTTCAGCTTCCACCACATGGTTCTCTGCTCTACCTTTGTCTTCTTAATCTTCCTACCCACCACCAGAATCATCCTACATACTACCATCCTATGCTGTCGAGCTACACTCTCCCCTACCACTACTTTACAGTCAGTAATCTCCTTCAGATTACATCGTCTGCACAAAATATAATCTACCTGCGTGGTTCTACCTCCGCTCTTGTAGGTCACTATATGTTCCTCCCTCTTCTGGAAATAAGTGTTCACTACAGCCATCTCCATCCTTTTTCCAAAGTCCACCACCATCTGCCCTTCAAAGTTCCTTTCCTGGATGCCGTACTTACCCATCACTTCTTCATCGCCCCTGTTTCCTTGACCAATATGTCCATTACAATCTGCACCAATCACAACTCTCTCGCTGTCTGGGATGCTCAGAACTACTTCATCTAGTTCCTTCCAGAATTTCTCTTTCAACTCTAGGTCACATCCTACCTGTGGTGCATAGCCGCTAACCACATTATACATAACACCCTCAATTTCAAATTTTAGTCTCATCACTCGATCTGATACTCTTTTCACCTCCAAGACATTCTTAGCCAGCTCTTCCTTTAAAATAACCCTGACTCCATTTCTCTTCCCATCTACTCCGTGGGAGAATAACTTAAACCCTGCTCCTAAACTTCGAGCCTGACTACCTTTCCACCTGCTCTCTTGGATGCACAGAATATCAACCTTTCTCCTTATCATCATGTCAACCAACTCCTGAGTTTTTCCTGTCATAGTCCCAACATTCAAAGTCCCTACACTCAGCTGTAGGCTCTGTGCATTCCTCTTTTTCTTCTGACGCTGGATCCGGTTTCCTCCTCTTCTTTGTCTTCGACCCACAGTAGCTGAATTTCCACCGACGCCCTGCAGGTTAGCAGTGCCGGGGGCGGGCGTTGTTAACCCGGGCCACGACCGATCCGGTATGGGATTCTTTAGATGAACGCTCATATTTGTTTGGCACAGTTTTTACGCCGGATGCCCTTCCTGACGCAACCCTCTGCATTTATCCGGGCTTGGGACCGGCCTACAGATTGCACTGGTTTGTGCCCCCATAGGGCTGCATTACCTGCGCCTCATTGAATATGAATAAAAAATTAGTGTTTCCAGGATCGTAACCAGATAACACATATTTCATAAAATCAGTAATTGTTGTGATTGAGTCAACAGTGATTCTTCACTTGAGGCTGATGCCTTGAAGATGGAGCTGTCCAATCATATTTCACCAACGAGGCTTTCTGCTTCCATTCTAAAGAAAAAGTCAGTGTAGTCAATAGTTTCCGATGGATGGATCTTCAGATGGTCTTGAAATGGATTCATTCACTGTTGACGTTACTTCTTTGGTCGGCTACTGGTGTTTGAAGTGTTCAGTGTGGAAGCAGAGTAATTCATCAACATCCGATTCATGTCCTTGCTTGGAGGCTCCAAACATCAAGGGAGAGCGCTGGAATTCACTAATCTGGAAATACCTCTAGTTTTTGTCAAAAACTCTTATCCCAACAGACAGATCTCTTGGAAAGTGGTGGAAATTGACCCCAAAATCCAAATAATAACAGATGAGAAAAACAAAATAACATTTGACAGATTAAAACATACCTTGACAGATTTGGGTGTTTGTTGACTTTCAAGAAGTATTTCCGGTCCAGACGGGAGCATTTCAGTCCACTTTAGAGGCTATTTCACACAACAAAAGGGTACCTGTACCTCTCCACCGTAACTATAAATATTATCATTTGTTGATAAAATTATTATAAGTAAAGCTCTGCATGACATTGTATCCTTATTAACATTAAAGAAAACAAAAAATGAATGGGAAACATGGTTCAATTTACAACAGAGAACAACTTTATGAACATCGGCAGTCTGTAACAGAAAATATTTTCAGCACATCAATTTGCCTGAAATAAACATTTTTGACCGACTTATTGCACCATTTGATTGTGAAAAATAAATAATAATAACTTCAAATTCAGTTCAGCAACATTAACTCAGGAGCACAAAATATAAAACACTTTAAAACAATAATATAACTGCTATGATGCACTGAGCAATTTGGTACGCTACCTTATATGATGCTCAGAGTCCTCCCTCGTTTACTGAAGTAGCTTTCACAAGGCAGGATGATTGTGACCAATATTCGAGACGTTTCGCTGAAAATAATCCATCGTTTTATCATCATGACTGGGGTGGAACCTCTTTGAATTGCGCATGAATTTATTTGGCTTCATGCTGTCCGCTGCCAACATTTTTTTTCTCTCCTCGTGTCCCACTGTCGCCACAGTGAAGCCAAACAAAAAAATGCATTGCGAACCAAACCAAGCCAACTATCCATCCATCCATCTTCTTAGCTGCCTATCCTCACAAGGGTCGTGGGGAGTGCCGGCGCCTATCCAAGCTGTCAACGGGCAGTAGGCAGTTTACGCCCTGAACTGATTTCCAGCTAATCGCAGGGCACCCAAGCAAACTATGAACTACAAATTTGAAAGGTTGCTTCCATTTTTTTTCATTTTTTTAAACCCACAATAATATCCCTGTCTGTTTTTCTTGACATAAAACTGAATTATTGATTTCAGAATATCTTTTAGTGAGACATGTTGAAAGCTGAATGATGCTCCCAAACAGTTTTAAGGTTAATGTTATGTTGCCTCCTATATTTAAAATGCAGGATTTGCTTTTTGTGCGCTGTATTGTCTTTGCTTTCATCCTGGATCAGGCAGGTTGATTACACACCATCTCATCCTGCACTTTCTACTTTGGCTGGCTTCAGACCAGACCTTTCCCACTCGAAAAGAGAAAATCTCGTCCAGTTTAACCACTTTTTCTTCGATTATTCACATACTCTGACAGCCATTGCATCTTCAAATAACTTTTTCTTTTTTAAGTTTCTCCATTAATATTGAAAGTAAACACAAGCAGCATGTCTAGCTCGTCTTTGCGCGACATTGCCCAGACTGTGTTGCTAAGTAAAGCAGCGGTGGTGGTGGACGCTCTCATTATAAAACACATTGATGAGCTCTGTCGGTACTGTAATACTGTAATGATGTTAGTTAAGAGAACATTGGCTGTTTTTTTTTGGCACGCCATCCTGCGATCGACCAAAAATGCCTCGCCATCGATCGACGGATTAAGCACCCCTGCTCGACCCTTTTGTCATATATATTCATTGTCAGGTGTGTGGTGACTCTGACATCCATGATTATTATTGTTATGAATTTAAAAGACTCCAGACACAAGTATTCCAGAAATGGACGGATAAAGGCCACAAAGTTTCAGCGCTTCATTGGGCCAGGGAAAGAGAGACTCTGGTGGGACTTGAACCCACAACCTTTGGATTACTGCTTTAGTAATTTAGGAGTCCAATGCGCTGTCCATTGCGCCACAGAGCCACGTATGTCAAGGGAAATAGAGATTGGAAATTCCCAATTAAGGGGAACAAATGTGAGCATTTCACTACATTTTCGGGTCTTTCACACCACAAAAAGGTACCTCTAATCCATTTTATTTGCTTTAGCAGAAATAATGTAATATTAGGGAGTACCGGTACATTTGTAGTTTTATTTAAGGAGTATTTTGGTATTGATTTCACCTTTCAACGGCTGAGCCTCAAAATATCAGCCTGGATTTGTGTTTGTCATTTTACTGCATGTACAATTACAGTACATTTAAATGAATAAAACATAAAAACAGAATGAGATTTGAGCGTTTTTTTTGGGGGTTTTTTTTTACCTGAATAACTGAATTTGGAATGTGAAAGAAATAAAACCATGGACACACACAATGTAAAAACTATTAACTGAAAACTTGAATTAATCTTCATAAACAATGAAACCTCCTGTCACGAGCATGCAGCAAGGGGTAACGCAGGGACATGATTTTTGAGGGTAGTTTGATTCTTTCAGAGGTCGTACACAGGGAAGCAGTCCAAAAAGGCAGAAGCTCAAAAAACACGTGGCAAAAAGGCAAAGTCCCAAAATCCAGAAACGAGGTCCGATAACTGAGGCAAAATGTGGAACATGAACAAAACAAGAAATGACTAAAGTGGCACACGAAGACTGTAACGAGTGAGATACACTAACCAAACGCTTGCATCATGACACACAATGACGTGTCCGCTCCTCTGCAGAAGAAACAAAGTCATGAGAATTGAATTCACTGGCGATGTCTCTCTCTTTTGGACACAAAGTGCGCTGAGAAGAGGACACTGCGTACGTTCTGTCAAGGACCGACACAGCACCAATCGATTATCAAGCCATCAGTCACACCAGTTGACATCTGATCCGCTGATTAAAGAGAAATAATATTCTTTTCCACTTCTTTGGCATCACAAAATAATAAAGATCATCAAAAAGAAATTTTTCAATACTTTAGCTTCACAGAAAAGATGAAGAGAAAAAAAATGAACACAAACAAACATTGTAATTTTACTTCAGAAACAGTCTCAAGCACAACTGACAAGGCGAACCACAAGGCTTACATGTCGTTCCGAATACTTTTCACTGACGTCACGCTGACCACGTGTTTGTTTGTTTTGGACGGCAAGATCATGTCTGCAAATTATGGCTAGGAAGCGATAAATGTATACTGGAATGTTTTGGCTACGGTTAGCGTTTGATCACTGTAACCAGAAGTAATTGAGGCACTTGTGCTGGTGTAAGGAATAAAGGAACAAAGAAAGAAAGAAAGAAAGAAGCCACATATGAAACTCGAGAGCATTGTGTCGATGTCAGTGGGAGAGGTTGGGGAGGGGGGGCGACATAAATATCAACCATGTTGACAATTAGAGTTGGACTCAGGTCTATGTTATCACGTTATTCAATAACAACAGCAAGATCATAACATGGCGTCAGAGTGACGGAAGCATAACTACGGACTCACAGGGAAGAAAAAAACAAACGAAGACGATGAGGAGGCGTTCGGTGTTCCAACTCACCCAATTTACCAGATGCGTGCCAGAGATTCAAGCAACAGGCCGAACTCTTGTTCACGAGACCGCTAAAAAACAGAGCTGAAGAGGAAAAGTGCAGTTTCCTCCTGCTGTGGATCGGCGAAAAAGGACGGGATGTCAGCAATTCCATGGACACTGACCAGAGATGAAGATAAGTTGCGAAAAAGTTGTGACCAAAAAAATTCTCTGATTACGAAAGCAAAGCCCATATTTGCGAGATATAAGTTTCACGAGAAGGCGCAAGGTAACTGTGAGTCACGTGAGCACTTTGTGACAGAACTCAGGCTGCTGATTAAAGACTGTAACGACACAAACAGCGATGAGATGGTCAGAGGCCGCATACTTTTCGCTCGAAAAAAGCGATCGGCATAGCCCGCTCCCAAGAGTTAGCAAAAGTGCCGCGAAAGGCTATGGCTAGCGACAGCCACGAGGTTCACGTTATCCACCGCAAACCTGGAAGGCAAAGGTTCACTGCGGGTGCTCGTAGGCATATTGACAGCCCAAAGACCTCCATAGAGATATGTAACAAGTGTGGAGGATACCCCAGTAAATTAGCTGAATGCCCAGCAAAAGGTCAACAATGCCTGGAGTGTCAGAACCTTTTTTCTGTCTGCTCTTGCGACAAGAAGCCACACAATGAAAGAACCACGATGAAAAGGCCATAAGATGCTTATAAGCAAGCCAATATTCACAAAAAGATCACGAAAACACACCAGTTGTATTGTACTTTTGCCGCCCAGTGGGCGTGGTCAACAAAACATGACATCACGCGAAAATGATCTATTATCGACAATGAGGCGCAGGTGAGGAGCTGCGGCCTGGCCACGCCCCTGACACGTCCCAAGAGATGTGGCCGTCTGTCTGTTGGGATGAGCGCTTTTGACAAAAACTGGAAGTATTTCCAGATGAGTGTGTTCCGGCGTTTTCCCTTGATGTGTGGCAAAACACTGAATTGACTTTGGTAGTCCTGTTTCTATTCTGCTTCCTCACTGAACACTTTAAAAAAACACCAGTCCACCAAAGGCAAATAATGCCAAGAGTGAATGAAGGAATTCACTCGACCACTTGAAGAAAAAAAGAGAAGTCGTGAATTTGTTTCCCCGAAAGGGTCATCAGGTGGTTTCTCAGAAAAGCGCAGCCAGATGCTGAAGATCCATCCATCCGTCTTCTGAGCCGCTTATCCTTAGCCGCATCTAATCTAGACCACAGGTGGCCTCCATTCAAGTTGGAGAAGGACCTCAAGGATCATCAGTGGAAATCTGATGCACCTGAGCTCAAGTTTGAGTGGCATTGCAAACGGTGGAAATACTGATTTGCGGATTATGTTTGAATATTTACCTGATTTATAAATTGAGACAAATGTCTGAAAACACGACTGCCTTTATAATGACATTGTAAAGTGCTGTGACAATGATTAAATTCGAGCGTTGTACGGGGTAGTAGTACTCCACCCTGTGAAGGAAGGACAGGAAAATATAGGACAGGACTGGACAGGACAAGAACCAGGTACTTGTCGGTCTTGAAAACTAAAGATTCCAAATCCCATAAGCAGTATGAGCTGATAACCCCAACCCAAAGTTTCCTGGGCCTCTTTAAAGTATTACCCCCACTACCGCAGTCTTCTTTTTTACATGATTACTACACAACCAAATTTAGACTTGAGCAGTCCTGCACTTTGCACTTCAGACCAAGCAGACTCAATGCGCAATTCGTAGCAGGGCTCGTGCTTCTGTCCGGATGTCTTGTTAATGCTGACACTCCATGTTCCCAAAATTTCCCCAATCCTGCATGTACTCCCAATTCTCGCATGCTCCAGGACCACTAGTATCCTATCAGGAACTTTGAATTGGATTCTAAGACAATCATTGTGTGTTTCCACCATGGAAACTTGACTACATTGACTTTTGGGATAATTTATTCGTGTCCCAAAGAAGACACTGCTAGTGGGGGTCGTACTTTTGAGAGATTCAGTGCTTCATGAAGTTTCATCAAATTGGCCGAAACACTTTATTGCTTCTTGAAGCTCCAAGCAATTGGCTGAAAAGCTTCCTTGTTTCACAAAGCCTGATTTGGCCATCAGTTGTTTTTTTCTTAAAGATAGATGCACATAAAGTTTGGACTGATCATTTTCCCCACCAAAGGACACTACTGAAAGACTGACTCTGGTTGAACTCAAACCCACAACCTTTGAAATACGACACCAATAATCTAGAAGTCCAACTCACTGTCCATTGCGCCTCAGAGACATCTGTCTTAAAAAAATTATATGTCTCTGTATGTTTATCTGAATTTGAGTTTTTTTTTCTTTTTTTTTCGAATTTTTAAAGGCTTCCCCAAGCCTTCATGTATTAACGACAGTGTTGTTCTCCTCAATATCTGCCCATGGTCAATGTGCAAAGCCATCCCATGCTGGAGATGCTGGTGCCCAGGTTCAAGTACAGCATCCACGACACCTCGGAGAGGGTCCGCTTGGTTTTCGTTGACATGGTCCCGGATTTCAAGGCGGTCGGCCAGGCCATGGTACTCGAAGTCGCTGTATGCTCCATCTCATGTGGTCAAGATGTATTTTGTCTGATTAAAGATGACGAAATAAGTCCTTACAAATGTGGAGCACGTCGTAGAAGTACCTTTCACACTTAATCACGGATGACTGATATTATACTGTTGAGGATTGCGACTCCAAGTGGAGTTTTATCGTAATAATACCTACGATGTACATGCACATTTTGTTGACAAATTCAACATCAATTTTTATCCAATTTTTGATGGAATAATAAAATGTACAGACATTCGATCGGCAGAGCTCTGGTGGGTGAATATTGCAATTGCGGTGGTGCCGTTGTGCTGGTTTCCAATTTGTCAAAGTATATTTGACTCTTATCTCTTGCCAACCTCCATCTCCACGCTCTGCCGCAGTGCTACAAAAGACTACATGTTCGTTGTCGGCAGGATTCGAACCTGCGCGGGGAGACCCCAATGGATTTCTAGTCCATCGCCTTAACCACTCGGCCACGACAACCTGCCTGCAAGACTTTGTGTATGCACATTTTTTTTAACAATATGGTGGTCTCCGTGATTTGTCCTGCTTCGCGTTCTTTTTCCTTGAGGTAAAAACATGATGATGATGATGAAAGATTCACCTGGTGCACAAACACACACAGCACACCACACTAATTTTGATACAAAGATCGAGAAAATATTTTTACTCCCAATGGAAATTTTAACCAGCTTTTGAACTCCCAAATCTGTTGGTTTCTTAATTGTGGGGTGGTGGGCACTTACTTCGTGAAGTCACCAGTTCAGCGGTTTCAACCTTCACACAGTCCGGACTCGTGACATAGGTGAAAGTTCTCTCTTTTTATTGGAACTATGATTTCAGATAAGTCTTTAAAATCCTTCAGTGAAGTCAGTCCTCACCTTCCGTGACCGATTTATCACCGATTCAGACTCAGTCTTAAGAATTAACCCACACTGCATTGCTTGTTTAAGAATAAAATAAAACTGTATTCTTGATGTGTACATTAAAAAAAAAAAAAAAAAACTTTGGGGGCTTTTCTTTCCTTGTTCTGGCTTTGTATAATCTAAAGTGGTCTGTCTAAAACAGGGGTGGCCAATCCGCGGCTCTCGAGTTGCATTTGGCTCTTTGCCTCCTTTTGTGCGTCTCTCGTGAAGGCACGAAGCATATCCAAGTTCTGTTTATGCGCGCACTTTGCTTGCGTTCACCACGGTAGTTGCGAGTCAGTGTTGCTTGCGTTTAATCCAGTATTTGCATGTTTTGCTTGAGTTTATTACGTTTTTTTTTTCACAACAAGATCAGTGTGTGTGTGCATGTGGGTCGATGGCTCAGTGAGACGGGACTGCCCAGCGTGTGCAGCGGTTAGGGAGAGAAGGGAAAAAAAAAAAAGCACAATGGAGATTGGGGAAGAGTGCCTGGATTTTTCCTGCCACACAGCTCAGCAGTGTCACTTTGATAAATAAGACAGAAAAGTGTCAAGAACGAGACTCGAGAGGGGACCCAAATGCACAACTCAGGCGACAGGCATGCGGTGAGGAGTGAGCCTTTATTAGTTCCAGCGTCAGTAACCGGGGAGTCAGTCCAAACAAGCAACAGGATCAGTAACGGCAGGTTTACAGGGTCAGTCGGGAGACATGGGAGGTTGGCGTCAGGAGTACAGAAGTACGGGAATGAGGCATGCGAGGTAACGATCTGCCGAAGACCAGTCGCCCACTGGGTCCGATAAATACCGGGGTTAATCATCCAGGATGAGGCGCCGGTGTGCTGGGACACGCCCAGCCAGGGCTGGAAGGCAGGACCATGACAAAAAGCAGATGCGGTTAAAAAAAATCCAGAGACGAATGCTTCCATCATATCAAGTGGCTTGGAACATTGCAAGGGCCAAAAAGCCAGACATTGAAGGGTTATGATTAAAAAAATGCCTCGGTGATGTTGAAATCTTGTGTCCTGAAAACAAAAATCTTATACAAATGCTTTCAGCCCTTCAACTGTTCTGTGACACTGTTGAACAGAGAATATCGGAGATTAGCATGGCTACTGACTCACAGATCCACTTCAGACCTCCAATCATGTGAGCATTTCAGTGCCATACAACACAAGACTTAGCTGAACAGGTTGTTTGTTTGTGTGAGGGAGCACACAATTTAAAACATTGAAAAAAGATGATCATAATTTCAGAGAACCTGGAACCCCGCTTGGTTAACAGAGTAAAGACAAGTACTATTCTTTTCCACAACAGAAAATAACATCCATCATCCAAGCCACTCATCCTCACAAGGGCCACAGGAAAGCTGGAGCCTATCCCAGCCAGCTTCAGGTGAAGGCCAGACTCCATCCTGAACTGGTCACCAGGGAGTCAGAGGGCAGATATTGACGCCATCACTGAGCGGGAATCGAACCCACGCTGCCTACACCAAAGTAAGGCATGTGTACCACTTCACCATCTGTGACTAGAGAAATAATTAAATGAAACTGGTTGCTGGCCAATCGAAAAAGTATTTTTCATGTGTAAATAAAAAAAAGAGGGACAACAAAAAAAAATATTTTTTTTACAAAGGAAAATGAAAATAGTCTGATTATGGTGACACGGTGGATCATCTGGTTAGAACGTTGTGTGAGTATGAGAGCATCTTGTTCGTGGATTTACCTCATTGCTGCGTTTCTGTCCCACAGCATTTGATTATTCCATTGAAAAATTGGATAAAAATTCATGTTAAGGTCGTCAAAATGTGCATGTACGTTGTAGGTATTATTATGATGAGACTCCACTTGGAGTCGCAATCCTCATATTCAACGCTATAATATCACGCCACAGAAAAAAATCATCATAGTATCGTTTTTGAGACATTTTACATTTGGCCTTTTGTGACCATGGACAGATACTCAGGAGAACAACGCTGTCATCGATACCTGGAGGCTGAGGAAGCCTTTAAAAAAAAAAAAAAAGAATATGAGAGTCCAATTTGGGGAAAAAAAAAAGCCTCCCATTAAAATAAATATAGACGCATATCAGTCATGGATATATTGCTCTGTGGCGCAATGGACAGTGAGTTGGACTTTTAGATTAACAGTGTAGGAATTCAAAGGTTGTAAGTTTGAGTCCCACCAGAGTCAGTCTTTCACTAGAAAGAATGTGTGTTACCTTTGGTGGGTAAAATGTTGAATCCAAACTTTATGTGCATCGATGTTCATGGGAGAAAAAAAAGTACTGATGACCAAATGAGTCTTTGTGAAACAATGAAGCTTTTCAGCAACTTGCTTGGAGCTTCAAGAAGCAATGAAGTGTTTCAGCCAATTTGATGAAACTTCATGAAACACTGAATCTCTCAAAAGTACGACCCCCACTTGCAGTGTCTTCATTTGGACATGGATGAAATCCCCAAAAAGTTAATTTCGTAAATAGTTTCTGTGGTGGAAACACACAATGATTGTCTTAGAATTACTAGTTCCATTTCAAAGTTCCTAACAGGATACTCTTGCTCTTGGAACATGGAAGAATTGGGAGTACGTCCAGGATTGGGGAAACTTTGGGAACATGGAGTGTCAGCCAAAAACCAGTGCTGGTGTTTTTGTGGTTGACCTCTGGTGGAGATGAACCGGTGGAGGAATGGCTGCCGGTCATGCTCCAGAGTGCAGGACTGCTCAAGTCAAATTTAGTTGTGGAGTAATTTATCATGTCAAAAAAACACCACAGTAGTGGGGGTAATACTTTAAAGAGGTCCAGGAAACTTTGGGTTGGGGTTATCAGCTCCAGCTGCTTATGGAATTTGGAATCTTTGGTTTCAAGACCGACAAGTACCTGGTTCTTGTCCTGTCCTATATTTTTTCCTGTCCTTCCTTCACAGGGTGGAGTACGACTACCCCGTACAACACTCGAATTTAATCACTGTCACCAGACTTTACAATGTCATTGTAATCTACATTGTCTTTAACTTTACTGCAACTCGTGTACAGTCTTTTGTCATCTTCTCATTCTTTATAATTTCGTCATCTTTTCAGTGTCTCTCCACTTTGTTTTTCACCCCCCTTTAAAACATTCCTCTGCCTGACTCAAATTTTCACCCAAGATCCATGAGAAGCCGAACCAGAAAAATATAATCAAAACCAATAACTTTTTTTAAAAACTTTGCAGAGAAACACTGTTAATAAAAGACAAATTGTACAATAAATTCAAATTTGTCAGTTGTCCTTCTAATGTCGATATTGCAATGATGATCGGACTCGCGACCCGTTTCCTGAGTGGATGAAGTGTTCATATCTGACCTTATGGCACCAAATGTACTTTCGTTGAGTACATGACTCCAGTCCAGGTAGGGTCTGAAGTAATCAGTGTCAGGATGGCCGAGCGGTCTAAGGCGCCAGACTCAAGGGCTGAGCTCCTTCCGGTTAACGGGTATTCTGGTCTCCAAATGGAGGCGTGGGTTCAAATCCCACTTCTGACACATTCTTTATTCTTTTTTTACCTTTTAAGAATTATTTCTGGTACATATGGGAGCATTTCAATCCATTTTAGCGTCTTTCACACCACAAAAGGGAACCTTCAATTCATGTGATTTGCTTTCGCAGTAACAATGTAACATTTGGGAGTACCAGTACATTTGTAACTTTATTGAGGGAGTATTTTGGCATAGAATTAACCCTTTAACAGCTCAGCCTCAGAATGATACACCCCGTGGGTATCCTGGTGCTTGGCGTCCGGGTTGTCGCGCTAATTGGGAGGCACACACCTCCCTGATCGTCAACCCGTGTGTACCGACCACCGCCTGTTCTCCGACCGAACCCGTAAACCTGACGCCTTTGACACTTCTGCCTTCCTTGATCGATCTCTCGTGTACCGACTCCTGCCTGCCCCCTGACCTGCCCTCTACGCCCGACGTCCCAACTACCGCTGCTGCACCTGACTGCCTGCCCAATCCCTGACCGTGGAACAATAAAGTTTTCCCGAACTACCTTGCCTTGCGTCTCCCGACTCCTACATTTGGGTCCTACCTCCGTTCCAATGGGTCGTGACAACGTCTGCTTTGCAATGACAAGTTGTCCAGTTGTTAAAAGAATGACGTGGAAAGATATTTCCAGGGAAGGCATGCTACATCTTCAGCAGAGTTGGGAGTGAAAAAGTCGCTCGACAGAAAGCCCAACTTGCTCAAAGGCAAAAATGGAGCAAAATTGAAAGCCTCCCACCACCCCAGAAAACTTGTTTGAAACATGGAATGCTCATCCTGACAATTATAGGAACTTGAAGAAATATGTGTTTGGAGTATTGGCCCTCTTGGATCAACATACATGTGCAAGCAGATATTCGAAAATGAACTCCATCCATCCATCCATCCATTTTCTTCACGGCTTATCCTCCCGAAGTCCGCGGGGAGTGCTGGAGCTTATCCCAGCTGTCAACATGCAGGAGGCAGGGTACACCCAGAACTGGTTGCCAGCCAATCGCAGGGC
>NW_026907466.1:0-12837 GCF_019802595.1 Syngnathoides biaculeatus
TTGGAACACTTTTGATAAAAGACGATTTCAATGAAAACTGAAATTAATAGGGAAGGAACGGTTGGAGTTGAGAACCTAGCGGGATTCGAACCCACAAACCCTGGCTCACTAGGCCAATGCCCTAACCGCTGATTCACGGGGCCGCCATACAATCTCAGTAATAGTAGTTGACACAAATATGCGGGTGGCACCATGCGTGACGTCACGTGCTTGCGTGTTTGCGTGCGTGGGCCCGTAAATTCTTTAAGGCGGTGTAAAAGAAAGATGAGAAAGTTTTGTTTTTGTCGATTTGTTTGTTGGGGATGAGTTCCCGATGTACACGGCAACATTTTGAAGTTACGAACGGCAGGAAGGATGGAAGAGAAGATAAGGCATGAAAAAGGAAAGGATGATGTGGGAAAGTGTGAAATTAAGAAAAGAGAGGGAGTATAACAATGGAAGAAAAGACAAAAGGATGAATGGCAAGAATGGTGCGAAAAAGATGGAAAGGTCAGGCATGAATGGGAGTGGAGTGATCAGCGGGATATGAACCCACAACCTCTGGATTACGAAAGCAACGCTCTAACCACTGACCCACGGTCAACACGGCTCATACTTGAGAAGGTTGACACACATGTGGGCGGGACTGTGCGTGACGTCACATGCGTATTTGCGTGCGCGGGCATTGACAGAGCGATGAGAAAGTTTTCTTTTGTTGATTTGTTTGTTGGGGGTGACTTCCCGATGAACACGACAACATTTTGAAGTTACGAATGATGGATTATGGTGGATTAAAAGATGAGCAAAAAGTGCAGATAGCCATAGAGGCTAGCTAGCGTTAGCAGTCAACAGTTGTTCGGCTACGAAGCGTCGCCTCCTCCTCACCCGAAGTCTTTTCTCCAAAAAATAAAAAAAATAAAAATAATTAAAACAGCTCAAAATCAACACTTTTGATTGATTCCAGTTAGTTTGGAACACTTTTGATAAAAGACGATTCAATGAAAACTGAAATTAATAGGGAGGGAACGGTTGGAGTTGAGAACCTAGCGGGATTCGAACCCACAAACCCTGGCTCACTAGGCCAATGCCCTAACCGCTGATTCACGGGGCCGCCATACAATCTCAGTAATAGTAGTTGACACAAATATGCGGGTGGCACCATGCGTGACGTCACGTGCTTGCGTGTTTGCGTGCGTGGGCCCGTAAATTCTTTAAGGCGGTGTAAAAGAAAGATGAGAAAGTTTTGTTTTTGTCGATTTGTTTGTTGGGGATGAGTTCCCGATGTACACGGCAACATTTTGAAGTTACGAACGGCAGGAAGGATGGAAGAGAAGATAAGGCATGAAAAAGGAAAGGATGATGTGGGAAAGTGTGAAATTAAGAAAAGAGAGGGAGTATAACAATGGAAGAAAAGACAAAAGGATGAATGGCAAGAATGGTGCGAAAAAGATGAAAAGGAACGAAAGGTCAGGCATGAATGGGAGTGGAGTGATCAGCGGGATATGAACCCACAACCTCTGGATTACGAAAGCAAAGCTCTAACCACTGACCCACGGTCAACACGTCTCATTCTTGAGAAGGTTGACACACATGTGGGCGGGACTGTGCGTGACGTCACATGCGTATTTGCGTGCGCGGGCATTGACAGAGCGATGAGAAAGTTTTCTTTTGTTGATTTGTTTGTTGGGGTTGACTTCCCGATGAACACGACAACATTTTGAAGTTACGAATGATGGATTATGGTGGATGAAAAGATGAGCAAAAAGTGCAGATAGCCATAGAGGCTAGCTAGCGTTAGCAGTCAACAGTTGTTCGGCTACGAAGCGTCGCCTCCTCCTCACCCGAAGTCTTTTCTCCAAAAATAAAAAAAATAAAAATAATTAAAACAGCTCAAAAATCAACACTTTTGATTGATTCCAGTTAGTTTGGAACACTTTTGATAAAAGACGATTTCAATGAAAACTGAAATTAATAGGGAAGGGAACGGTTGGAGTTGAGAACCTAGCGGGATTCGAACCCACAAACCCTGGCTCACTAGGCCAATGCCCTAACCGCTGATTCACGGGGCCGCCATACAATCTCAGTAATAGTAGTTGACACAAATATGCGGGTGGCACCATGCGTGACGTCACGTGCTTGCGTGTTTGCGTGCGTGGGCCCGTAAATTCTTTAAGGCGGTGTAAAAGAAAGATGAGAAAGTTTTGTTTTTGTCGATTTGTTTGTTGGGGATGAGTTCCCGATGTACACGGCAACATTTTGAAGTTACGAACGGCAGGAAGGATGGAAGAGAAGATAAGGCATGAAAAAGGAAAGGATGATGTGGGAAAGTGTGAAATTAGAAAGAGAGGGAGTATAACAATGGAAGAAAAGACAAAAGGATGAATGGCAAGAATGGTGCGAAAAAGATGAAAAGGAACGAAAGGTCAGGCATGAATGGGAGTGGAGTGATCAGCGGGATATGAACCCACAACCTCTGGATTACGAAAGCAACGCTCTAACCACTGACCCACGGTCAACACGGCTCATACTTGAGAAGGTTGACACACATGTGGGCGGGACTGTGCGTGACGTCACATGCGTATTTGCGTGCGCGGGCATTGACAGAGCGATGAGAAAGTTTTCTTTTGTTGATTTGTTTGTTGGGGTTGACTTCCCGATGAACACGACAACATTTTGAAGTTACGAATGATGGATTATGGTGGATGAAAAGATGAGCAAAAAGTGCAGATAGCCATAGAGGCTAGCTAGCGTTAGCAGTCAACAGTTGGTCGGCTACGAAGCGTCGCCTCCTCCTCACCCGAAGTCTTTTCTCCAAAAAATAAAAAAAAAATAAAAATAATTAAAACAGCTCAAAAATCAACACTTTTGCTTGATTCCAGTTAGTTTAGAGCACTTTTGATAAAAGACGATTTCAATGAAAACTGAAATTAATAGGGAAGGGAACGGTTGGATTTGAGGCCCTAGCGGGATTCGAACCCACAAACCCTGGCTCACTAGGCCAATGCCCTAACCGCTGATCCACGGGGCCGCCATACAATCTCAGTAATAGTAGTTGACACAAATATGTGGGTGGCACCATGCGTGACGTCACGTGCTTGCGTGTTTGCGTGCGTGGGCCCGTAAATTCTTTAAGGCGGTGTAAAAGAAAGATGAGAAAGTTTTGTTTTTGTCGATTTGTTTGTTGGGGATGAGTTCCCGATGTACACGGCAACATTTTGAAGTTACGAACGGCTGGATGGATGGAAGGGAAGATAATGCATGAAAAAGGAAAGGATGATGGGAGAAAGTGTGTAATTAAGAAAAGAGAGGGATTACAACAATGGAAGAAAAGACAAAAGGATGAATGGCAAGAATGGTGTGAAAAAGATGAAAAGGTAGGAAAGGTCAGGCATGAATGGGAGGTGAGTGATTAGCGGGATTCGAACCCACAACCTCTGGATTACGAAAGCAACGCTCTAACCACTGACCCACGGGCAACACGGCTCATACTTGAGAAGGTTGACACACATGTGGGCGGGACCGTGCGTGACGTCACGCGCGTATTTGCGTGCGCGGGCATTGACAGAGCGATGAGAAAGTTTTCTTTTGTTGATTTGTTTGTTGGGGGTGACTTCCCGATGAACACGACAACATTTTGAAGTTACGAATGATGGATTATGGTGGATGAAAAGATGAGCAAAAAGTGCAGATAGCCATAGAGGCTAGCTAGCGTTAGCAGTCAACAGTTGGTCGGCTACGAAGCGTCGCCTCCTCCTCACCCGAAGTCTTTTCTCCAAAAAATAAAAAAAAAATAAATAATAAAAAAAAAGCTCAAAAATCAACACTTTTGCTTGATTCCAGTTAGTTTAGAGCACTTTTGATAAAAGACGATTTCAATGAAAACTGAAATTAATAGGGAAGGGAACGGTTGGATTTGAGGCCCTAGCGGGATTCGAACCCACAAACCCTGGCTCACTAGGCCAATGCCCTAACCGCTGATCCACGGGGCCGCCATACAATCTCAGTAATAGTAGTTGACACAAATATGTGGGTGGCACCATGCGTGACGTCACGTGCTTGCGTGTTTGCGTGCGTGGGCCCGTAAATTCTTTAAGGCGGTGTAAAAGAAAGATGAGAAAGTTTTGTTTTTGTCGATTTGTTTGTTGGGGATGAGTTCCCGATGTACACGGCAACATTTTGAAGTTACGAACGGCTGGATGGATGGAAGGGAAGATAATGCATGAAAAAGGAAAGGATGATGGGAGAAAGTGTGTAATTAAGAAAAGAGAGGGATTACAACAATGGAAGAAAAGACAAAAGGATGAATGGCAAGAATGGTGTGAAAAAGATGAAAAGGTAGGAAAGGTCAGGCATGAATGGGAGGTGAGTGATTAGCGGGATTCGAACCCACAACCTCTGGATTACGAAAGCAACGCTCTAACCACTGACCCACGGGTAACACGGCTCATACTTGAGAAGGTTGACACACATGTGGGCGGGACCGTGCGTGACGTCACGCGCGTATTTGCGTGCGCGGGCATTGACAGAGCGATGAGAAAGTTTTCTTTTGTTGATTTGTTTGTTGGGGGTGACTTCCCGATGAACACGACAACATTTTGAAGTTACGAACGTTCAAGCTATAGTTATTATGATAAGTTTCACCGCGAAGTCCGCGGAAGTGGCAAATGTACACACACTTCAATTGAAGTTACCAGCAGTTTCTCCATTTGCTCTTCAAGCAACCCGGAAAGAGCAAACGAAGGATATCTTTCGCAATGCATGTCGGAGAATCCTGGAGACTCGAATTCCTCACTCGAAATCAAAGGGCGAAGTGGGCACGATAAAAAGAAGTGGAGAAGAAAAACCCGGTGAAAAGTGAAATGCGCATTTGTAATTTTGTTTTCGGAGAGGTTGTTTCTTTCTTTCTAGAAACGAGGATTAGTCAAGTAAAATAAGATCTTAAGAGTAGTTTTGAGAAAAAAAAGTTCAAGTGCTTTTGCTAAATGAAGATGAGAGTACTTCTGTTTGAGTGGTATCGAGTACTTTTGAAGAAATCAAAAGTTTGGAGCACTTTTGATAAAAGACGATTTCAATGAAAACTGAAATTAGTAGGGAAGGGAACGGTTGGAGTTGAGGCCCTAGTGGGATTCGAACCCACAAACCCTGGATCACTAGGTCATTGCCCTAACCGCTGAGCCACGGGGCCGCCATACCATCATAGGGATAGTAGTTGACACAAATATGCGGGTGGCACCATGCGTGATGTCACGTGCTTGCGTGTTTGCGTGCGTGGGCCTGTAAATTCTTCAAGGCGGTGTAAAAGAAAGATGAGAAAGTTTTTTTTTGTCGAGTTGTTTGTTGGGGGTGAATTCCAGATGTACACGGCAACATTTTGAAGTTCCGAAGGTTAAAGTAGAGCAGAAAGGCCGAGACAGAGGGACAGCAAATTAGCTCAGTCGGTAGAGCGTTGGCCTTTCGGTTCTGAGGACCCGGGTTCGAGCCCCGCCCCCTCCCTGTGTGGAGTCCTCTCCTCCTCAGAACAGGCGACATTAATTGGACTCTAAATTGGAAGGAAGACAAAATAACATAGAAGGGAACTGAAGAAAAGAGAGCGCGAATACAGCAATCGAATGGAATGGAAGAAAAGGCAGGAATTGTATTCAACTTCATTGAAGGCTGGATAATTCCCTGGACATGGTAAACATGGAAGAACTTTGCCGATAAAAGGTTCCAAGAAGGGTAACAATGACATGATTTGGTGGAAATAACCAAACGGAAAATGATTAGGGGGATAATGTAGGATTACTAAGGAAAGGATGAACTGAAGGACAGATGAGTGGATGAAAAGAAACTAAAGGACACTTGAACTCAAGCAAAGAAAGTAATATACTGAAGGACAGATTGGTGGATGAAAAGGGAATGTAAAATGGAACTAAAGGAAAGATGGGTGGATAAATAGATGGAAAAGAAAGTAAAGGATGAAGAAGAAACATGGGTGGAATGGAAGGATGAAGGACAGAAGAGAAGGAAATACGATCTCAAGGAAAGAAGGGTAGATGAGAAGGGAAGGAAATATGGAAAAGATGTGGGGATGAAAAGGGTAGGTAAAATGGAAATATGGGTGGATAACACGGGTGGAATGGAAGGATGAAGAAGAAATGAAGGACGGAAGAGAAGGAAAGGATGGACTCAAGGAAAGACGGGTGGATGAAAAGGAAAGGAAATATGGAAAGGAAAGATGGGTGGATGAAAAGAAGGAAGGGATGAACTCAAGGAAAGAAATATGGAAATGAAAGATTGAAGAGAAGGATGAACAAGAACAGATGGGTGGATGAAAAGGGAAGGAAATATGGAAATGAAGGAAAGGAAAGATGGGTGGATGAAAAGGGTAGGTAAAATGGAAATAAAGGAAAAATGGGTGGATAAATAGATGAAAAAGAAGGTAAAGGATTAACAAGGAAACACGGGTGGAATGGAAGAAATGAAGGACGGAAGAGAAGGAAAGGTTGGACTCAAGGAAAGACGGGTGGATGAAAAGGGAAGGAAATATGGAAATGAAGGAAAGGAAAGATGGGTGGATGAGAAGAAGGAAAGGATGAACTCAAGGAAAGAAATATGGAAATGAAGGATGGAAGAGAAGATTGAAAAGAAGAGAAGGATGAACAAGAACAGACGAGTGGATGAAAAGGGAAGGAAATATGGAAATGAAGGAAAGGAAAGATGGGTGGATGAAAAGAGAAGGAAAAATGGAAAAGATGGGTGAATGAAAAGGGTAGGTAAAATGGAAATAAAGGAAAGATGGGTGGATAAATAGATGAAAAAGAAGGTAAAGGATGAACAAGGAAACACGGCTGGAATGGAAGGATGAAAAAGAAAGAATGAGAAGAAAAGATGGAAGAAATGAAGGACGGAAGAGAAGGAAAGGATGGACTCAAGGAAAGACGGGTGGATGAAAAGGGAAGGAAATATGGAAAAGAAGGATGAACTCGAGGGAAGAAATGAAGGATGAACTCAAGGAAAGAATAATGGAAATAAAGGAAAGATGGGTGGATGAAAAGATGAAAAAGAAGGAAAGGATGAACTCAAGGAAAGATGGAAGAAGTGAAGGATGAACTCAAGGAAAAGGGAAGGAAAGATGAAAAGCGAAGGAAATATGGAAATGAAGGATGGAAGAGAAGATGATAAGGAAGGGAAGGATTGAAAGGAAAGACGGGTGGATGAGAAGAGAAGGAAATATGGAAAAGAAGGATGAACTCAAGGAAAGAAATATGGAAATGAAGGATAGAAGAGAAGATTGAAAAGAAGAAGAGAAGGATAAACAAGAACAGACGGGTGGATGAAAAGGGAAGGAAATATGGAAATGAAGGAAAGGAAAGATGGGTGGATGAAAAGATGAGCTAAAAGTGCAGATAGCCATAGAGGCTAGCTAGCGTTAGCAGTCAACAGTTGGTCGGCTACGAAGCGTCGCCTCCTCCTCACCCGAAGTCTTTTCTCCAAAAAATAAAAAAAATAAAAATAATTAAAACAGCTCAAAAATCAACACTTTTGATTGATTCCAGTTAGTTTGGAGCACTTTTGATAAAAGACGATTTCAATGAAAACTGAAATTAATAGGGAAGGGAACGGTTGGAGTTGAGAACCTAGCGGGATTCGAACCCACAAACCCTGGCTCACTAGGCCAATGCCCTAACCGCTGATCCACGGGGCCGCCATACAATCTCAGTAATAGTAGTTGACACAAATATGCGGGTGGCACCATGCGTGACGTCACGTGCTTGCGTGTTTGCGTGCGTGGGCCCGTAAATTCTTTAAGGCGGTGTAAAAGAAAGATGAGAAAGTTTTGTTTTTGTCGATTTGTTTGTTGGGGATGAGTTCCCGATGTACACGGCAACATTTTGAAGTTACGAACGGCAGGAAGGATGGAAGAGAAGATAAGGCATGAAAAAGGAAAGGATGATGTGGGAAAGTGTGAAATTAAGAAAAGAGAGGGAGTATAACAATGGAAGAAAAGACAAAAGGATGAATGGCAAGAATGGTGCGAAAAAGATGAAAAGGAATGAAAGGTCAGGCATGAATGGGAGTGGAGTGATCAGCGGGATATGAACCCACAACCTCTGGATTACGAAAGCAACGCTCTAACCACTGACCCACGGTCAACACGGCTCATACTTGAGAAGGTTGACACACATGTGGGCGGGACTGTGCGTGACGTCACATGCGTATTTGCGTGCGCGGGCATTGACAGAGCGATGAGAAAGTTTTCTTTTGTTGATTTGTTTGTTGGGGTTGACTTCCCGATGAACACGACAACATTTTGAAGTTACGAATGATGGATTATGGTGGATGAAAAGATGAGCAAAAAGTGCAGATAGCCATAGAGGCTAGCTAGCGTTAGCAGTCAACAGTTGGTCGGCTACGAAGCGTCGCCTCCTCCTCACCCGAAGTCTTTTCTCCAAAAAAAAAAAATAAAAATAATTAAAACAGCTCAAAAATCAACACTTTTGATTGATTCCAGTTAGTTTGGAGCACTTTTGATAAAAGACGATTTCAATGAAAACTGAAATTAATAGGGAAGGGAACGGTTGGAGTTGATAACCTAGCGGGATTCGAACCCACAAACCCTGGCTCACTAGGCCAATGCCCTAACCCCTGATCCACGGGGCCGCCATACAATCTCAGTAATAGTAGTTGACACAAATATGCGGGTGGCACCATGCGTGACGTCACGTGCTTGCGTGTTTGCGTGCGTGGGCCCGTAAATTCTTTAAGGCGGTGTAAAAGAAAGATGAGAAAGTTTTGTTTTTGTCGATTTGTTTGTTGGGGATGAGTTCCCGATGTACACGGCAACATTTTGAAGTTACGAACGGCAGGAAGGATGGAAGAGAAGATAAGGCATGAAAAAGGAAAGGATGATGTGGGAAAGTGTGAAATTAAGAAAAGAGAGGGAGTATAACAATGGAAGAAAAGACAAGGATGAATGGCAAGAATGGTGCGAAAAAGATGAAAAGGAATGAAAGGTCAGGCATGAATGGGAGTGGAGTGATCAGCGGGATATGAACCCACAACCTCTGGATTACGAAAGCAACGCTCTAACCACTGACCCACGGTCAACACGGCTCATCTTGAGAAGGTTGACACACATGTGGGCGGGACTGTGCGTGACGTCACATGCGTATTTGCGTGCGCGGGCATTGACAGAGCGATGAGAAAGTTTTCTTTTGTTGATTTGTTTGTTGGGGTTGACTTCCCGATGAACACGACAACATTTTGAAGTTACGAATGATGGATTATGGTGGATGAAAAGATGAGCAAAAAGTGTAGATAGCCATAGAGGCTAGCTAGCGTTAGCAGTCAAAAGTTGTTCGGCTACGAAGCGTCGCCTCCTCCTCACCCGAAGTCTTTTCTCCAAAAAATAAAAAAAATAAAAATAATTAAAACAGCTCAAAAATCAACACTTTTGATTGATTCCAGTTAGTTTGGAACACTTTTGATAAAAGACGATTTCAATGAAAACTGAAATTAATAGGGAAGGGAACGGTTGGAGTTGAGAACCTAGCGGGATTCGAACCCACAAACCCTGGCTCACTAGGCCAATGCCCTAACCGCTGATCCACGGGGCCGCCATACAATCTCAGTAATAGTAGTTGACACAAATATGCGGGTGGCACCATGCGTGACGTCACGTGCTTGCGTGTTTGCGTGCGTGGGCCCGTAAATTCTTTAAGGCGGTGTAAAAGAAAGATGAGAAAGTTTTGTTTTTGTCGATTTGTTTGTTGGGGATGAGTTCCCGATGTACACGGCAACATTTTGAAGTTACGAACGGCAGGAAGGATGGAAGAGAAGATAAGGCATGAAAAAGGAAGGATGATGTGGGAAAGTGTGAAATTAAGAAAAGAGAGGGAGTATAACAATGGAAGAAAAGACAAAAGGATGAATGGCAAGAATGGTGCGAAAAAGATGAAAAGGAATGAAAGGTCAGGCATGAATGGGAGTGGAGTGATCAGCGGGATATGAACCCACAACCTCTGGATTACGAAAGCACGCTCTAACCACTGACCCACGGTCAACACGGCTCATACTTGAGAAGGTTGACACACATGTGGGCGGGACTGTGCGTGACGTCACATGCGTATTTGCGTGCGCGGGCATTGACAGAGCGATGAGAAAGTTTTCTTTTGTTGATTTGTTTGTTGGGGTTGACTTCCCGATGAACACGACAACATTTTGAAGTTACGAATGATGGATTATGGTGGATGAAAAGATGAGCAAAAAGTGCAGATAGCCATAGAGGCTAGCTAGCGTTAGCAGTCAACAGTTGTTCGGCTACGAAGCGTCGCCTCCTCCTCACCCGAAGTCTTTTCTCCAAAAAATAAAAAAAATAAAAATAATTAAAACAGCTCAAAAATCAACACTTTTGATTGATTCCAGTTAGTTTGGAACACTTTTGATAAAAGACGATTTCAATGAAAACTGAAATTAATAGGGAAGGGAACGGTTGGAGTTGAGAACCTAGCGGGATTCGAACCCACAAACCCTGGCTCACTAGGCCAATGCCCTAACCGCTGATTCACAGGGCCGCCATACAATCTCAGTAATAGTAGTTGACACAAATATGCGGGTGGCACCATGCGTGACGTCACGTGCTTGCGTGTTTGCGTGCGTGGGCCCGTAAATTCTTTAAGGCGGTGTAAAAGAAAGATGAGAAAGTTTTGTTTTTGTCGATTTGTTTGTTGGGGATGAGTTCCCGATGTACACGGCAACATTTTGAAGTTACGAACGGCAGGAAGGATGGAAGAGAAGATAAGGCATGAAAAAGGAAAGGATGATGTGGGAAAGTGTGAAATTAAGAAAAGAGAGGGAGTATAACAATGGAAGAAAAGACAAAAGGATGAATGGCAAGAATGGTGCGAAAAAGATGAAAAGGAATGAAAGGTCAGGCATGAATGGGAGTGGAGTGATCAGCGGGATATGAACCCACAACCTCTGGATTACGAAAGCAAAGCTCTAACCACTGACCCACGGTCAACACGGCTCATTCTTGAGAAGGTTGACACACATGTGGGCGGGACTGTGCGTGACGTCACATGCGTATTTGCGTGCGCGGGCATTGACAGAGCGATGAGAAAGTTTTCTTTTGTTGATTTGTTTGTTGGGGTTGACTTCCCGATGAACACGACAACATTTTGAAGTTACGAATGATGGATTATGGTGGATGAAAAGATGAGCAAAAAGTGCAGATAGCCATAGAGGCTAGCTAGCGTTAGCAGTCAACAGTTGGTCGGCTACGAAGCGTCGCCTCCTCCTCACCCGAAGTCTTTTCTCCAAAAAATAAAAAAAAAATAAAAATAATTAAAACAGCTCAAAAATCAACACTTTTGATTGATTCCAGTTAGTTTGGAACACTTTTGATAAAAGACGATTTCAATGAAAACTGAAATTAATAGGGAAGGGAACGGTTGGAGTTGAGAACCTAGCGGGATTCGAACCCACAAACCCTGGCTCACTAGGCCAATGCCCTAACCGCTGATTCACGGGGCCGCCATACAATCTCAGTAATAGTAGTTGACACAAATATGCGGGTGGCACCATGCGTGACGTCACGTGCTTGCGTGTTTGCGTGCGTGGGCCCGTAAATTCTTTAACTTTAAGGCGGTGTAAAAGAAAGATGAGAAAGTTTTGTTTTTGTCGATTTGTTTGTTGGGGATGAGTTCCCGATGTACACGGCAACATTTTGAAGTTACGAACGGCAGGAAGGATGGAAGAGAAATAGGCATGAAAAAGAAAGGATGATGTGGGAAAGTGTGAAATTAAGAAAAGAGAGGGAGTATAACAATGGAAGAAAAGACAAAAGGATGAATGGCAAGAATGGTGCGAAAAAGATGAAAAGGAACGAAAGGTCAGGCATGAATGGGAGTGGAGTGATCAGCGGGATATGAACCCACAACCTCTGGATTACGAAAGCAACGCTCTAACCACTGACCCACGGTCAACACGGCTCATACTTGAGAAGGTTGACACACATGTGGGCGGGACTGTGCGTGACGTCACATGCGTATTTGCGTGCGCGGGCATTGACAGAGCGATGAGAAAGTTTTCTTTTGTTGATTTGTTTGTTGGGGTTGACTTCCCGATGAACACGACAACATTTTGAAGTTACGAATGATGGATTATGGTGGATTAAAAGATGAGCAAAAAGTGCAGATAGCCATAGAGGCTAGCTAGCGTTAGCAGTCAACAGTTGGTCGGCTACGAAGCGTCGCCTCCTCCTCACCCGAAGTCTTTTCTCCAAAAAATAAAAAAAATAAAAATAATTAAAACAGCTCAAAAATCAACACTTTTGATTGATTCCAGTTAGTTTAAGCACACTTTTGATAAAAGACGATTTCAATGAAAACTGAAATTAAGGGAAGGGAACGGTTGGATTTGAGGCCCTAGCGGGATTCGAACCCACAAACCCTGGCTCACTAGGCCAATGCCCTAACCGCTGATCCACGGGGCCGCCATACAATCTCAGTAATAGTAGTTGACACAAATATGGGGTGGCACCATGCGTGACGTCACGTGCTTGCGTGTTTGCGTGCGTGGGCCCGTAAATTCTTTAAGGCGGTGTAAAAGAAAGATGAGAAAGTTTTGTTTTTGTCGATTTGTTTGTTGGGGATGAGTTCCCGATGTACACGGCAACATTTTGAAGTTACGAACGGCTGGATGGATGGAAGGGAAGATAATGCATGAAAAAGGAAAGGATGATGGGAAAAGTGTGTATTAAGAAAAGAGAGGGATTACAACAATGGAAGAAAAGACAAAAGGATGAATGGCAAGAATGGTGCGAAAAAGATGAAAAGGTAGGAAAGGTCAGGCATGAATGGGAGGTGAGTGATC
>NW_026907467.1:0-14072 GCF_019802595.1 Syngnathoides biaculeatus
TTTCCAAATGGGTTTGTTCAAGTTGGCATGATATCATACATTGCTGTCATGTACATTGCACCACATGAACAACAGCTCGTACCCAAAAATTATGTCCATCACTGATTTAATATCCACATTGGGCATGTGTAGAACTGGAGTTGTTATATATGCTCAATACGCATGAAGTCCTTGTTTGGAAACAAACATGCTCGGTTTGTTTTTCGCTCCATGATAACCAAAGGTTAACATTTTCTCCCCGTCAGGGAATCGACCCCGGTCTTCCGCGTGACAGGCGTAGATACTGTCCACTATACTAACAAGGAGACTCTTGTACCAGTTTTCCGGGAACATATGGTCTCCGGCTGAGTTCTTTTTTTGCTTGTTTTTGTCGTCAAGGAGCTGTTGTACATGAGGCGCTTGTCACATTCGATGTTGAGTCGAGTGCCACCATAATAAAATATTGTTTAAAAATATTGTGTGCGCATAACTCTTTCCAAAGTTGTGGTAATCAGAAAAAATGAATGTGGTAGTAGAAAACTCACTTGATTTCAGGTCTCACACATATATTAATTAATCACTTGGAAATATACTTTTCAGAGGGGAAATTACTGGCTAGATTCTAGATATAAAAATAGATCAATTTTATGTTTCTGAATTGGTTGTTACATTTTTATTTCTAGAAGTGGTGCATTTGGAGTCATCATTTGCTGTAAGCTATAATAATCAAAACTATATATGTATCAAAAAAATGATGCATCTCGATGAGTTTCACTTTTTGAATTGAAATGAAACTTTTGACATCATGATAATTGATTGAGATGGACCATAATCGAAGCTTGCTTGAATGTGTTTGTCAGCTTTGGAAAATGGCATCAACCTTCGTTAATGTCCTGAATAGGAGAGACTTAAGTGAACTGAGTGATTTGTTCCTGAACTTGTGTACTAAAAAACTTAAGACTGATTCATTTGGTTGTGATCCGCCAAGGCGTGATGTACTCATCCGAGCACGAGGATGATGAGTGATTCGTTTACCACAGGAACGCCATACTCCGCAGTGAGCGTACTCATGAGAGCAATTGCTAAATCCTGACTGAATGTTGGTGAGAGGTCTCGATATTGTTGTGGAACTTGTGAGAGGTCCACTGGGTCGACAGCAAGTGGAGCGTCTTTGGAGGCTCTAACAGCAGAAATCAGGCAGTGGCAGCGCCAGCGAGGACTCCATCTAGTGATAGTTCAATGGGTCCAGTCTAGTGTGGTCTTGTAATTTGAAGCCAGAGAATACCAAGAACCACAGGCATCTCAGAGGAAGGAATGAAAAAGAGGGATATGGTTTCAGGGTGATTGCTGGAGATGAGGAGTGTGATAGGCACCGTTTGGTGGATGGCAGGTGACCCAACCATCCAGGGCTGCGAAACTTTTTGGCAGTGGTGACGCATGTGGCTTGTTGGTCTGGAGGTATGGTTCTTGCTTTGGGTGTGAGAAGTCCTGGGTTCAACTCCTGGAGGAGCACAGCTGTTCCATCTGTAGTGCCACATTATGGATTACGCTTACAAGTGGTTCAAGGTGGCCCTTGCAGCAGGCAAAGATGTCAATGAACATTCCTGTGTTGGTTGAAGGCAAACGATTTTTGTTTTGGGTGCCACCCAAATGATCAATGAAATATGCGATTATCTTCTTCATTTAAAACACCCTTGTTGCACTTGTGACAAGGAATGAAGTCATGTGCTCTTCTTTGTGGGTTCTTTGTACTTTGGATATACTTCTCAATGTGGTCCCAGTATTTGAAATCTCCGATAAGATCTCTTTGGAAATTTCACCAGCCAGTTTGAAAAGTGATCACGTTTTTCAATTCTGTGCGTCTTGTTCTTGCAGTATGGTTCTTGATTAATTGACCCCTCCGTACAGGGCACTTAACCACGCCTCCTGAAGTGACGTCACGCCACGTGCGCTGACGTAAGACCTAACAATTAGTAAAAAATGGCAAATACAATACAATACATTGTTAACTGGGACAGACGCCATGCTTCTGATTTCATTCAAATCAACGATATATTATAGATTCTAAATACAATACATTCTGAACTGAGAGAGACACCATGCTTCTGATTTCATTCAATCATTCACACGCAGCAGTGTTATGCTAGCGAAGAACGTCTCATTCATTTATACGAGACATGTATTGAAAATCAAATATAGGGCATACCTTCGTGCAAACATATCTGTTCCGGTTGATATTAGATGGATTTAGTTGATGATGCGGTCTTCCACAAAGTTTAATCCATCGAAGGCATTTTTCGTACTGGGTCTTCGGTTTTGGAAAGGGTACGAATCGAACTCCACCAACTAGCCTTTCAGGATACCTGTCGTCACTATTTCAAAGTCCGTGACTACACCTCTTAACCATATTTTTTGTTAAATAACCCAAAAACGCGATAAAACGCTAACAAAACCTATACTGGACCATTCAATGTTGTCTGAGAAAATGGCGGGAGCAAAAACGGGCTTTGGTTTATGCAGATCTCTGGCCTCTGATTGGTCAGTGACGCGGATTGCGCAATATCCACGGAGGGGTCAATTGTGGCTGTGAGAAGTGCAGTTTTCAAGTTATAGAAAAAAAACTCGGGGGTCTCGGTGCGATATCGCAGTTAGAGGGGCATGTGAGACCCTGAAGAAAATTATTCACAATAATAGTTTTTTTTTTTGTAATCTGATCTTTGTTTTTCTTTTGTAAATCTAAGGATTTGATTAGATTCGTCTTTATTTTCAATTTTTTTCTTCTTTTTGGAGGGGTTCGTAACAGAAAATATTTGAGAAGCAATGGACTTGAACCATTTGCATCTTCTCCCCGTGCTTGTGTGGGTTTTCTCCGGGCACTCCGGTTTCCTCTCACATCCCCAAAACATGCAACATTGCCCCAAGGTGTGATTGTGAGTGTGACTGTTGTCCGTCTCTATGTGCCCTGCGATTGGCTTGCAACCAGTTCAGGGTGTACACCGCCCCATGCACGATGACCGCTGGGAAAGGTTCCAGCGACCCTCATGAGGATAAGCGGCTAACCCTAACATAAATACGAGTGGAATTTGACTCCATTTCACTCACCACACACAGAAGCAAGGTTCTCAAATGTATTTATTTCTGTGAAACATGGCATAAATCTATATTTAACCAACAAAAATCTTCCAGTGATCTGTGTGAGGATAAACAGGACACAAAATGGATGATAGGATAATGAAAAAGATTTATGAGGAGTTTTTATCTGTAGTTGCCAAAAACAGGAGTGCTGAGTGCATTGACCGCAATGGACCTTTCCGACTTGTCAATCACTCATACAATAATCGTCAATCAGATTCCCGCATTGTCTTAACCCCTGGCTTGACACGCCCCTCTTGTCGTCATGTCTCACAAGCAATTCTGGTTATCAGCTGCGTCCACTTTAAAAAAGTAAATGTTACGGACAAAATGGCCTTCAGATGGGCTTGGGGAACACGCAATTCTGATGAAAGATATCCCGCGAGGTTAGATTTTCCAAAGCCTAACAACACAGTTGAGGAAGTGTCAACGATGGATTCAGGCTCGCGGAAGAGCGGTGTACAACTAAATGTGAACAATATCAACAAACACAAGTCTGTAGGTTCGAAGGTACGTGAGAGAGAAGTATCTTCTGCCTTTCATCCTGTATACAACAATAACAGCTAATTTCTATGCCCCAGCTTCATCGGTGCCCTGTGAAAGAATATTTTACAAGGCTGGTGAAATATTTTCCCCAAAAATTAAACCATTTAAAACCAAAGACTGTGGGAAAGTTATTATTTTTAAATAATAATTTAAAAAATTATCCTTAGAGCAGATGATTTTTTTTTTTTTTTTACAAATAGTAACACGAGCACATTCAAACCATTTTCTTGAACAAATAGCCATAGAATTCTCAACACTGTTGCTCTCTTGGGTTTCACGACCACTTGATAGCGCCATGAAGCAAATAAATCAGCATGAAGCTTTGAACCATGTGGAAATTAATATTGCTGCAAGGCTTCATTTGGCAATCATGACAAGTCAGACATGTTATCCATTGCACTATTAGCCTCACGATGGCTTCATGCCCGACCCAAGCCCATGATAAGGATTGTCACTGTCCCATGAAAATTTAAACCCGAAGGACTATAAAAGTTAAGTCCAGGGACTTGGTCCTGCTGTGATCCAGAGTTGAACCAGGGTTGCTGCAGCCACAACGCAGAGGACTAACTACTATCTGATCACACAGGTACAGGACCAACATGCAAACTCCACACAGGTGGGGATGGGATTGAACCCAGGTTCTCAGAACTGCACCCCTACCTCACATCTCAAGTCCCATCCTACAGACCCCAACCGCCATGTTCAGGCAGGGAAGGAAGTACAATAATTTGAAATTTGTGTCCGTTTCTGTTTCAGCATTGCAGGAACTTAGTTGAATATTTTTAAAATAATCTTCAATTTCCGGTTTCAGCATTAAATCCATTTGTGTACAGCACTGCACACTTCATTCACAGTTTTCATTTACGGTTGAAGTGTTTCAATCTATTATTTATAAATCAGTGAATATTTAAATATGATGATGATGATGATGATGATGACTCTCTCGATCTACCATTGATGTTTTCATGGCATGGAAGGAAACCGGATTGGCCAGAGAAAAAATTCGCTCAGAGAACATGCCAACTATTTTTCGTCTGTGGTTCTCAGCCAGTCACCCCGTGAGAACATACAGTTGGCTTCCGTTGGCCAGGATCGAGATGCTAAGGGTCTCCTCTTTAGTATAGTGGAAAAGTATCCACGCCTGTCATGTTGAAGAGTCGGGTTCGATTCCCCAATGGATATTCAATAATGCTACCTTGTTGCTTTTCGTGGGGCTCTTCTTTGTAGAAAGCAAGTCGAGCAACTTTGTTTCCAAGCAGGAACCTCACACGGATTAAGTGAATATAACGACTCCTCCTACTTTGAACCTCGGTCCCAAGAACTGTGATGCCAACAGTCGAACAAGTTTCACAATCGTGCTGTCCGAGAATGTTTAATTGTTTCACGATTTGTTTTGCACACCTGCCCATGAGTAACTGCAGGTGAACACATGAGCAATGCGAGACAATGAGGTGGTTTGGGGGTCCTGCCGACAGACATCACACAAGCAACAGTTACGGTTGCAGACTACAGTAGTTGTGGTATTTGCCAAAGATGCTGTTTGGAAACAAAGCTGCTCTGCTTACTTTCCGCAAATAAGAACTTTATTTAACTCCCCATCAGGGAATCGAACCCCAGTCTTCCGCGTGACAGGCGGAGATACTGTCCACTATACTAACGAGGAGACTCTTATACTCAGTTCCTGGTAAGAGAAGCTTTTCTAATACATGAAAATATCCTATGAATCCCAATCTCACAAAGCTGATGCTATAAGACAGCCCCTTCTCAGCTGGTCACTGACGGTGTAGTAGCGTCTTTGGAGCAGCATAAAGCAGGCAGTGGGAAAGACTGTGAGGACTCCATCCAGTGATAGTTAAATCACTTCCATCGATTGTGGTCTTGTAATTTGAAGCCAGGGAATACCAAGAACCTCAGGGGAAGGAGTGACAAAGAGTGATATAGTTTCGGGGTGATTGCCGGAGATGAGAAGTGGGATCGGCAGTGTTTGATGGGTGACAGAGGAGATAACCGTGAACCTTTGCGGGATGGTAGTGGATGGAGGCACACAGTGATGCATGTGGCTCGTTGGTATGACTAGAGGTATGATTCTCGCTTTGGGTGTGAGAGGTCCCGGGTTCGACTCCCGGACGAGCCCTGCTCGCATGCTGGTAGTGGTTCAGTATGCTGAAATAGTTTACCTTGCTGTCTTTCTCAAGGTGGCCTGTGTAGCAAGTCAAGGGTTCAGTCTTGTTTAGGGTGGCAAGCAAATGATCGTTGAGTTATGTGCTTGATTGTTGCGGATGAGTTATGAGGTTGTCTGCTCTTCTGTGTTGGTTGTTGTTCTTGTGGAACACATCACAAGGAGAGCAGGACTGAAAGAGGTCCTGGGGTTGAAATTCCCAACAAGCTCTCTTTGGAAATGTCAACAGCCAGGAATCCTTTTCCGTCGTCACACAGTGGCCAGTATGACAAGTGATCATCTTTTTCATTTCTGCGGGCCTTGTTCTTGCGGTATGCTTCTCGATTACCTGTGACCTTGAGAAGTCCAGTTTTCAAGTCCCAGAAAAACCCTTTTCCCCAAATTTTCATTAGCTGACAAGGGTTTTGTCAGCTTCACCTTTTTGCAGTGAGAAACATCAAATCTCTGAAGTCCTTCTACATGTCAGCGATGGCTTCACAGTGCCGTGTCACTGTACTCATTTACAGCTACAGAGATTCTATTGAAGATAATATTTCCACCTTATGTTTAAAAGATTGGAACAACGAGTCAACTAAGTCTCTTTTATGCAGATGTGACGAACCCGGAAACGATGGTGGCGGCCTTCACTGTTCAACTATATTGTGTGAAAAGTGACTGCTGTGCAGCCAATTTGGATTTTAGTTCATTCACTTTCCTCATTCTCAGCTTGCTGTCGTATTTTCCATAAACAATTCGAAGATGCCGTGCCACAATTCACTACACTGGCAGATGAGGGAAACGCACGTCAACAATGACATTGTGAAAAAGAAGTCCGCCTTACATTTGTACTTATGAAAGTGATACATTTTTGTCTTCTTGACTACAGCATCCATACTCATGCTGGAGAAGATTTCGTAAGCGAGGGCTGAAAATAGGGCGGGACTCGCTGACAGCGTGTTTTCCAGTACTGTCGTTGTTTGCACATGTGAGCTAAAGTTAAAAAAAAAAAAAAAAGTACAGCTGATGTTTTTTTTTTTTCTCAGCACACCGTCACGATCAACAACTGCCTTGTGACTGACTGGAAAGTATCAACCTTTTTGACACATTGTATATCATGTGACAATTGTCAAGGAAAACCTCTCATAGGGGCTCGTCCGGGATTTGAACCCAGGAGCTCTTGCACCCTAAGCGAGAATCATACCCCTAGACCAACGAACCCACATTTCTTGTTTTTTTTTTAGCGCCACTCTCGTGGCTTGCTCGAGCTTTTTCAAAAATGGATGAAATTGGAAAAAGATGGGGGAGGAAGATAATTTTTTTACTTTAATATGGTTTCTGTGAAAGGTGAAATATTAAACAAAATTATTTTACTTCATTCCCTACCTGACGGTGGCGGTTGAGGTCTGCAGGATGGGACTTGAGGTGTGAGGTGGGCGTCCTAAGAGGTGAGGTGAGCACCCAGACTTTTTTCATCAATGACTTTTTTCTCTTAACACTTATTGCCTGACAATGTTTTTGGTGATTTCAACTTTTCACATCGACCAAAATTAATGGGCCTGAACCAATGGTTTACTCCATCATTTGCTTATTTGATGTTGACGTCACTAAACTATTTGACAAAATACATAGTTTTCAAAGTATGGGTCCATATTTGAATAACTTTTCTGGAAATTAAAAGAATACAGCTTGCTTGATTTTCCAAACAGAGGTTTTTTCAAATTGGCATTATATCATACATTGCTGTCATGTATCATTGCACCACATGAACAACAGCTCACACCCTAAAATTACGTTAATCACTTATTTTATATGTGGAAAAATCTGTTAACTTGTGTGTAAAACCATGATGGGCGTGTGCTACGTCCTTGCAGGCCTCATGCATGAATCCAAATATTGTCAACAATCTACACCAATATTTATGCAATCTTTACTCTTGGCGACTTTAACCTCTGAAATATTACGACAATGAGCCCAACATTTTATATGGATCAAATAAGGGCAGCACAGTGGGGTACCTGTAGAGCATTGGTCTCACAGTTCTGAGGATCACGGGTCAGACCCAGGCAGGCTGTGTCGAGTTGTCTGTTTCCATCTGCGCTGCGATTCGCTCGCAACCAGTTGAGGGTGTACGCTGCCTCCTCCGTGAAGATTGCTCAGATTGGCTCCAGCAACAACCCTGGTGAGGACTCGTGGCTTAGAAAATGGATAGATTGATATCTGTGGGTTGGATTTCAATGTTGAAAAATGACATTGAAAATTTTAATTCATACTCTGATGGCAATGAATTACTTGTATATTTGTGTTTTGTTTACGTTTGGCACGTACAGGCCACTGTAGTGACCGAATGCAATTCCAGCAAGAGAAGAAGTTTGCTGGTCCTGCTGACTGACAGGACACGAGCAACAATTTCAGTTGTGTCGAACTGGAGTTGGGTGAGGTCCTTATTGGGAAACAAAGCTGCTCGGCTTGTTTTCCGTGAAGAAGTGCCCCACGAAAACGAAAGAATAACATCAACTACCTGCCCGTCAGGGAATCGAACCCCGGTCTTCCACGTGACAGGCAGATACTGTCCATTATACTAACAAGGAGACCGCTTTTCTTGTTTCCCGGGAATAGATGGTCTCCGCTGATGTAAGCTGAGGCGCTGGTCACATTGGACATGTTGAGTCGAATGTTACCATAATATAATATTCTGTGTGCGTAACTCTTTTCAAAGTTGTGGTAATCAGACACGGCTAAAAAAAAAATGAATATGGGAGTAGAAAACTCACTTGATTTCATGTCTCACACATATAATAATTAATCACTTGGAAATATTTTTTTCAGAGGGGAAATTACTGGCTAAATTTAGATATAAAAATATGTCTATTTTATGTTTCTTAATGCATTATTACATTTTTATCTCTAGAAGTGGTGCATTTGGAGTTGTTATTTGCTGTAAGATATAATTATCAAAATTATACATGTAGAAAAAATGGTGAATCTCAATGAGTTTCACTTTTTGAATTGAAATGAAACTTTGACATCGTTATCATTTATTGAGATGTGCCATTATGGAAGCTTGTGGAATGTGTTTTTCAACTTTGGATAATGGCATCAATCCTCATTAATGTCCATGTCAGTAGGAGGCACTTAAGTGAACTGAGTGATTCATTCGTGAACTGGTCTACTAAGGAACTGAAGACTGATTCGTTTGGTTGTGATCTGCCAATGAGTACGATGAGTGATTCGTTTCCCAGATGAACGACATCCTCCGCAGTGAGCGTATTCATGAGAGCGATTGCTAAATCCTGACTGCATACTTGTGAGAGGTCACGATATTCTTGCGGAACTGGAGAGAGGTCTACTGGGTCAGCAGCAGGGGGAGAGTCTTTGGAGGCTCGAACAGCAGAAAGAAAGCAGTGGCAGTGACAGCGAGGACTTCATCCACTTGTAGTTCAATGAGTAGAGTCTATTGTGGGCTTGTGAATTTGAGGCCAGGGAATACCAAGAACCACAGGCATCCCAGAGGAAGGATTGACAAAGAGGGATATGGTTTCAGGGTGATTGCTGGACATGAGGAGTGTGATAGGCACTGTTTGGTGTTTGGCAGGTGACCCAATCATCCAGGGCTGAGAAACTTTATGGGGATGGTGACTGATGTGGCTCATTGGTCTAGAGGTATGATTCTCGCTTTGGGTTCAGGAGGTACTGTTTTCAACTCCTGGACAAGCCCAGCTATGCCATCTGTAGTTACTCAGTATGCTGCAATTAAACAAGTTTTTCATTTGCTCAAGGTGGCCCTTGTAGCAAGCAAAGGGGTCATTGAACCTTCCTGTGTTGGTTGAAGGTGAACGATCCTTGTTTTGGGTGCCAGCCAAATGATCAATGCGATATGCGATTATCTCCATCATTTAAAACACCATTGTTGCCCATTTGACAAGGAATGAAGTCATGTGCTTTTCTTTGTGGGTTCTTGTTCTTGGGTTATACTCTCAAGGCGAGCAGGATTCCATGAGGTCCAGGGTTTGAAATTTCCAATAAGAAATTTCAACAGCCAGTATGACAAGTGATCATGTTTTTCATTCCTGTGCGGCTTGTATGAGCCATGTATGATATACTGTCATGCCAATTTGAACAAAGCCGAGTTTGAAAACTCAACATAAGTTGTTTTCTTTTTAAATGTCCAGATAAGTTCTTGAGCCAAAACACAAAACAACAAAAAAATAAAGTACAAAGCATGAAGACCCATACTTTCAACACTGTATGCATTTTGTCCAATGTTTTAGTGATGTCAATAACAAATATGCAAATGATTGACTGGAATATGGTTGTTGTAGACTGTCAAATGTATTTGTGATCTTTCATAAATGATCTTGTAAAAGCAGTGACTATGACTCTATTTGCGTGTCCAGTATAGCAAAGGCATTTTCCCCATTAAAAAGAAATTAATGTCTTTCAACCAGTGGGAAGCTTCCACGAACAAAATGCTCTCAACTTCACGCAAATGTGGACCAAGAAATATGTGAAAACATCTGCAAATCTGGGGCACTGTGGAGGATCAGCACCAGGCGGCCTCTGAACTAAACAATGAGTGACGACATGACAAAGAGATGATAAAACGTCTGAAGCGGATTTGACATGTCACGCTGACAACAAACAATGGAAAATTTCTGTGTGGGAAAGCTTTTAGTCCTTCCATCCATCCATTTATTTAGCCACTTATCCTCACAAGCGTCATGGCAAGTGCTGGAGCATATCCCAGCTGTCACTGGCCAGGAGGCTGAACTGGTTGCCAGCCAATCGCAAGGCACACCGAGACAAACAGCCACACTCACAATCACACCTCGGGGCAATTTAGAGTGTCCAATTAATGTTGCATGTTTTTGGGATGTGGGAGGAAACCAGAGTGCCCGGAAAAAGGAGGAGAACAAGCAAACTCCAGAAAGGCGGGTCCGGGGTTGAACACAGGACATCAGAACTGTGAGGCCAACACTTTACCAGCTGATCCACGATGCCGCCTCCAATGTATCCATCTTTGTCTGAATTTCCATATTTTTTATATTTTGTCACATAACATTATTGCAGGTCCAGGACAGTTATTGCAGTGTTAATATTTAATTGAAGAATATACTCGTTACTCTAATTGTTGATAAATTAGAATTTCAATGTTTTTTGATGAAATAAAACAAGATGATAATGTTGGGAGTGACATGAATGTTGCTTTTCATCACTATCCAAGATTCGAGCATAGAAGCGGTTGGACTTGTATCCTGGATCAAATATATCTGAAGATTTTTATGAATGCAGTAAAATGTTGAGATGATTCACTTGATTGACGCAAAAATGCAGATAAAACCTTTCAGTTTCACTGATGCTGGCTCAGCATCCTGCAGGTTTTCAGCCTTGTTGCCATGGTGACAGATTTAGAAAGACAACCTTGCCAGCTTTTAACAGCCGTGATCGTATAGTGGCAAGTACTCTGCGTTGTGGCTGCAGCAACCCCGGTTTGAATCCGGGTCACGCTATTATGTTAATTTTTTTAGTCCTTATGGTTGATATTTGCATGACTCTCTTTAGAATTACAAAAATGAACGGACCAAACACAATGATGGAAGTAATTAATTGCCATCACAGTACGAATTTGAAATTCTAGCATGAAATTTTTTTAACACTGAAATCCAATGTAAAAAATTCAATGTGTGCATGTATATACATATATATATATATATATATATATATATATATATATATATATATATATATATACATTATACAGCGGAGAAAATAAGTATTTGAACACCCTGCTATATTGCAAGTGCTCCCACCAAGAAATCATGGAGGGGTCTGAAATTTTTAGCGTAGGTGCATGTCCACTGTGAGAGAGATAATCTAATGAGACAAATCCAGAAATCACAATGTAGGATTCTTTTAATGATTTCTTTGTGTGATCCAGGCAAATAAGTATTTGAACACCTGTCTATCAGGTAGAATTTGGACCCTCAAAGACCTGTTAGGCCACCTGTAAAAGTCCACCTCCACTCCATGTATTACCCTGTATCAGATGCATCTGTGTGAGGTCGTTAGCTGCATCAAGAACCCTGTCTACCCCATACAATCAATAAGACTCAAACTTGTAACATGGCCAAGACCAAAGAGCACTCCAAAGACACCAGAGACAAAAAATTGTAGAACCCCACATGGCTGGAAAGGGCTGCGGAGAAATTGCCTAGCAGCTTGGTGAAAAAAGGTCCACTGTTGGAGAATCATCAAAAAATGGAAAAAGCTAAACATGCCAGCCAATCTTAATTGGAGTACAGCCCAATGCAAGATATCACCTCGTGGGGCCTCAGTGATCCTTAAAAAGTTGAGGAATCATCCCAGGACTACACGACAGGACGTGGTCAATGACCTGAAAAGAGCTGGGACCACTGTTTGCAAGGTGATTGTTGGTAATACACTAAGACTTCATAGTTTTTAAATCATGCATGGCATGGAAGGTTCCCCTGCTTAAACCAGCACGTCAAGGCCCGTCTTAAGTTTGCCAATGACCATTTGGATGATACAAAGGAGTCATGGGAGAACGTTTTGTGGTCAAATGGGACCAAAATGGAAATTTTGGTCATAATTCCACTCACAGTGTTTGGAGAAAGATGAATGATGAGTTCCATCATAAGAACACCTTCCCTGCTGTGAAGCATGGGGGTGTTTTTCTGCACATCAGACGGGACGACTGCACTGTATTAAGGAGAGGATGACCGCGGCCATGTATTGTGAGATTTTGGGGAGCAACCTCTTTTCCTCACTCAGAGCATTGACGATGGGTCATGGCTGGGTTTTTCAACATGACAATCACCCAAAGCACACAGTCAGGAAAACCAAGGAGTGGCTCCGTAAGAAGCATATCAAGGTTCTGACGTGGCCGACCCAGTGTCCAGACCTAAACCCAATAGAAAATCTTTGGAGGGAGCTGAAACTCTGTGTTTCTCAGTGACAGCCCAGAAACCTGTCTGATCTAGAGAAGATCTGTGTGGAGGAGTGGGCCAAAATCCCTCCTGCAGTGTGTGCAAACCTGGTGAACAACTACAGGAAACGTTTGACCTCTGTAATTGCAAACAAAGGCTACTGTACCAAATATTGACATTGGTTTTCTCAGGTGTTCAAATACTTATTTGCAGCTGTATCACACAAATAAATTGTTGAAAAAATCATACATTGTGATTTCTGGATTTTTCTTATGAGATGATCTCTCTCACAGTGGACATGCTCTGACGATGAACATTTTAGATCACACCATGATTTCTAAGTGGGAGAACTTGCAATATACCAGGGTGTTCAAATACTTATTTTTATCTATCTATCTATCTATCTATCTATCTATCTATCTATCTATCTATCTATCTATCTATCTATCTATCTATCTATCTATCTATCTATCTATCTATCTATCTATCTATCTATCTATCTATCTATCTATCTATCTATCTATCTATCTATCTATCTATCTATCTATCTATCTATCTATGTATCTATCTATCTAGCTCTCTGGCTAACTCCAATTGTGTATCCAATGCTGTTGCAAAACATGAGGCTTCAAAGTAATCGGCACAGAGTTTGGAACGCTTGCAAGGCACGCATAACTGAGCACGTTTCTTCCCCTGTTGAGTGACTTTCACTCTCTGCCGGTGGTATTCCTTCTTCACTTGGAAAGACTGCCCAAAAAAAATAATAATAATCTTTTGCCGCTGCCTGAACCATTTGTAAAACCAAATGCCACAGCAAAAATCACAAGTGTCGAACTCAAGGACTGGGCGTCAGATCTGGCCCACCACATGATTTTGCATGGCCCGCAAAGGCAAATTAGGTTTGCCAAATTCCATAATTCTTGTTAAAATTTCAAATGGTCATATCATCAATGAAATTGAGATATTACAACCCTTTTTATGTTGAAAAAATAGTTGAAAAACCTGTGACCCTTTATCTAATTCCAAAACAAGTTCAGAAAGTTTATGTGTAAATATGATGAGACGATTAAAGATTTTTATAGTTTCATAACGGCGCTCTGAGGAAACCATAACTGCAGTGTGGCCCGTGACAAAATAAGTTTGACACCCCTGTGATAAACTAATGTGATCTTGTTAAATCATACGATAGCAAATAAGGGCAAGGACATGAAGAACAGAATGAACAATAGCACATCACAATAAATGAACACGATGTTCAGTTTGTGTGATGTCACAGTGCCGGAAAAAGATGAAGACAGTCATGCACTGGATGC
>NW_026907468.1:0-13609 GCF_019802595.1 Syngnathoides biaculeatus
GCCGCAAAACATAACCAGATGTTTAATAAGAGCCAAAAAAGCACATAATTCTTTACGAAATGCTGAAAACAGGGATCTTTAGATCTTCAGTCTAACGCTCTCCCAACTGAGCTATTTGAGCTTCATGAAGGTAGGAACTTTTGCCTGGTTGTAACCCTGTCGAATAACCAAAACATGCCGCAAAACATAACCAGATGTTTCATAAGAGGCAAAAAAAAGCACATAATTCTGTACTAAATGCTGAAAGCAGGGATTGAACCAGGGACCTTTAGATCTTCAGTCTAACGCGCTCCGAACTGAGATATTTCAGCTCCATGAGTGGAGCAACTGTTGCCTGGTTGCAATTCTGTCAAAAACCAAAACATGTCGCAAAACATAACCAGATGTTTCATAAGAGCCAAAAAAGCACATAATTCTGTACTAAATGCTGAAACCAGGGATTGAACCAGGGACCTTTAGATCTTCTGTCTAACGCTCTCCCAACTGAGCTATTTCAGCTCCATGAGTGGAGCAAGTGTTGCCTGGTTGCAACTCTTTCAAAGAATCAAAACCTGCCGCAAAACATAGCCATATGTTTCAAAAGAGCCAAAAAGCACATAATTCTGTACTAAATGCTGACACCAGGGATTGAACCAGGGACCTTTCACAAGTCTAAAAAAACACCAGGAAACAAGTTCAGTACAGAGTCTCCTCTTTAGTATGGTGGACAGTATCTCTCCCTGTCACGTGGAAGACTGCAGTTTGATTCCCCGATGGGGAGTTACACCTTGTCACCTTTTGCTTTTCGTGGGCTCTTCTTTTTGGAAAGCAGGCCAAGCAGCCTTGTTTCCAAGTCGGAACCTCAAACGGATCAGGCAAATCTCACAACTCCAGTTCTCCACAACTGAAACTGTTGCTCATGTACCGTCAATCAGCAGGACCAGCAACTCGCCTCACTCGGTTGAATTACATTTAACTGTAGTCACCTGAAAGAGTCAAACATAACAAATCTTGAAACATTTTAACCTTCCAGAAAACACAAAATGAACAAGAAAGTATTTAAAATTACAAAAATATATTAACAAAATATGGATAATAATTTGGCAACCCATTAGAGTATGAACTCAAATTTTTAACATGGATTTTTTTTAACATTGAAATCCAACACGAAAAAAACATCCTAAAATTTTTTGTGCAATAAATATTCACCCAAAAATATATCCGTTTGAAAAAATTCACCGTAACACGAAGAGCTCTAATTTCTGGACAATGTGAAAATAAATTCCATTCAAGTTCAGTTTTAATAACTTAAATATTTCTCAAGGTAACCATTCAAGGTATATCCGATCATCCATTTTCTGAGCTGCTTATCCTCACAAGGGTTGTGGGAATATTGCTGGAGCGAATTCTAGCAATCTTCAGGGAGGAGGCAGCGTACACTCTGAACTGGTTGCCAGCCAATCACAGGGCGCATAGACGCAAACAACCACTCACAAACGTGTGCAGGGGCAATTTAGTGTTTTTCGGACATGGGAGGAAACGGCACAATTTGGAGAAAGCCAACGTAGGCACGGGGAGAACATGAAGACTTGACACAGCCGGTGCTGGGATTTGAACTCGCTCCCCTCGGAACTGTCAAGGCCAACACTCGACAAGTGCACCACTGTTCTTCCTTTATTTGGTCCATATTATCTCAAATATTGTGGTGATTGTTGTAATACTTTCAGAGGTTGAAGTTGTCAAGAGTCCAGAGAAAATTTTGGTGATGATGGTTGACAGTTTTTTGTTTCATGCATGAGGCCTGCAAGATGTGGCACTCGGCCACCATGTTCATATGATTTTAATGATGACACCCAAATAAATAGATTATTCCACATATTAAATAAGTAATTGACATAATTTTTGGGTAATCGATGTTGTTCATGTGGTGCAATGATATATGTCAGCAATGTATGATATAATACCAAATTAAACAAAACCGTGTTTGGTAACTCAAGTAAGCTGTTTTCTTTTTTTAATTTCAAGAAAAAATATTGAGCAAAACAAAAATCCAAGCAAAAAAAGTTTTTTAAATATGAACCATGAAGACCTATACTTTCAACATTATGGATTTTGTCCAATGTTTTAGTGATAGCATCATCAAATGAGCAAATAATTGATTGAAATGAGACTGGAATTTGGGGTGGTAGACTGTCAAGTGTATTTGTGATCCTTAACAAATCCATCCATTCATTCATTCATTTTCTTCACCACTTATCCTCACAAGGGTCGTGGGGAGTGCTGTAGCCTATTACAGCTGTCAACAGGCAGGAGGCGGGGTACACCCTGAACTGGTTGCCAGCCAATCCCAGGGCACATTGAAACAAACAGACACACTCACAATCACACATAGGAGCAATTTAGAGTGTCCAATTAATATTACATGTTTTTGGAATGTGGGAGGAAACCAGAGTCCCCGGAGAAAATCCACGCAGGCAGGGAGAGAACATGCAAACTACACACAGGCGGGTCCGGGATTGAACACGGGACCTCAGAACTGTGAGGCCAATGTTTTACCAACTGATCCACCATGCCAGCAATCTTAACAAATAACAAATGTATAAGCAATAAATAAAGTATGACTCAATTTCCTTGTACAGGATATCAAATCCATTCCCCACATTAAAAGAAATGAATGTCTTTCGACCATTGAGAATCTTTTATTAACAAAATGCTCTCAACTTCAAGCAAATGTGGCCCGAGGCAAATGGCCAAAGTGAAAAACTGCAAAGCTGAGGGACTGTGGAGGATCACGAGCAGCTCCAATATCAGATAGTGATGACATGATGTCACACTCTCCTCACTGATGACGACATGATAAAAAGTCCAAACGTGATATAACATGTCACACTAACTTCAAATTTTCTCTGTGAGGGAAAAGTTTTAAAAAATAGCAAATGAAATGAGAAGACTTCCTGAAGAGAAACCTTTTCCCTGCTCAGTTTGTGGTCAGATTCTCTCCTCCAGGTAGTTGTGATAAACACAACACGGGGTGTGTGGCACACACACACACACTCACATACAGAAGAGACTTGTTTCACATATAGTTTTCTAGTATTTGTTTGTGCATCATTCTGTGTTGTGTATTGCTTTGTTTTGTTTTTTTAATAAGGCTGGATTGTCAGATTGTCCCTTATCATCTTGTCGCAATCGTGCCTTGTATCAACTCTAGATCGTCTTTGAATCAATTTGTATCGTCTTATACCGTCAGATTTGCTTGGTTGAAGGCAGGGAGCGTGATGGCGAACCCAATAACTCATCCACAAAGCCAAGACTCCATGAAGCACAGAGATGCAGAACCTCCAAAGTTTTGTTCAGAAACTGCATGAATTCAGGGTTTTGATCATCTCATGTGCAAAAAAAATCTCCCCTCAAAAATAGGAGAAAATTGCTCACTGACTTGTAAGACAAATTCTGTGCAAACTTTTTTGACACTGATTCACCGGTCGGGCATGTCAGTGACTTGTATTGCCAATTATATACCCGACTGTTGAGCTTACACCTCTACAGACTACTCTTGTAAATGGCTCTGTGGTGCAACGGAAGCACATCTGACTCCAGATCAGAAGGTTATGTGTTCAAGTCACATCAGGGTCATTTCTTTGGCATTTTGATGGATATCAATGGTTCTCCTTTCAATTCACATCCCATTCCACTCGAAAAGACACTACATGGGTTTGGAGCTGACTCTTCGAGCATTTGTATGACTTCTGGTTTTGTCAGGAATGTTTCATTTGTCACTGAGGTGTAAACTTGAAGTTATTGGGTGAAAATCCAAATATCCACTTCTTCCAAGTTTGTCGTCATTCAAAATTTCACCGTTGATGTTTGTATTCATGAAGCAACTGCTGAAAATAGCTGAGAAACATGACCATTGCTCAGTCTTCACCACTTTGAGTGTGTTTACCATGGTCACTACTGACATAATTTTCACTTTCACCAATATTCGTCTGTAACGGAAACGACCCCATCGTGAACGAAGAAACTTGAGGGTCCGACTTGCACCACAGAAGTGACTTTTCAATAGCTTAGTCCAGGGACCAAGAACAATGGAAGGGTCCTAAAGCAGATCGACAAGAGACGTGAGTGTCAGAAGTAAAACTCACAATCAGGAATTAAACTAAAATGATCTAGTGCAGAGGGTAGGCACAAATCCTTTGATCCTAACAGATCTCAATCATACACAATTCACAACTGGAACGAATGATGAAGATTGAATTGTCTACAGAACTAAGAGGTTGCAGGAAGATGGGGGGTATAGCTCAGTGGTAGAGCATTTGACTGCAGATCAAGAGGTCTCCAGTTCAGCTCTGGATGCCCCCTTCCTGCTGTTTTCTTCAGAGACTTCCTGAATTGAGGGGTTTGATCATCTCATGAGTAAAAAAAGCCTCCGCTCAAAGATGGGAGAAAATTCCCCACTCGTGACTTGAATGACAAATACAGTGCAACCTTTTTTGACACTGAATCACTGGTCAGGCAAGTCAGAAACTTGTCTTGATTGCCAATTATATCCCCTACTATTGAGTTTATGTAATGGTGTGATCATCGTGTGCTCTAATAGGAACACGATGTGGAAGCGCAGTTTTATTTTGAAAGGCAGCACTTTCTCTGTCATTTATTCTTTTTTGTTCTTTTCAACGTCATTGTGTGTTAAAAATGTTCATTGTAGGGGGAAAATGCCTTGAATTGTTGGAAGATCTGAGGAACACAGAAAGTAGGCTGCGTGCTTTATTTTGAAGCCACACTTAATGTGTGCCGGGAAGAAATACTTCCTCCTGTTTGTGAGATTCCTGGTGGAAGATACACATTTTGTTCTCTTCATGTTTTCATTGTTATGTTGTAGAATGTGAATATAAATTAGTTGAAAACGTTTGCAAAGCGGGTGTCGTCACAGAGGCACGGTGTTGAATGTGTTTCATTAATTTCAAACATAAACTTGCTCGCTGGAGAAGTAGAGACGTCGAGGTCCGTGTGCATCATTACTAGGTGGCCATATGCTTTGTGCAGTGTGAATGAGTGTCAGCAGAAGCCGCGTGGTGACCATGTTCTTGATGTTGCAGAGTTTTGAGAGTAACTGAAGAGAAACCTATCAACATCCGTGAATGTGTCTCCTTTATAATACAGCTATGCCAGTTTATGCAAGTTTTTTCCTATTCTTTTCATCTGTTGCAATCAGATGTTATTTGTTTTTGTGATATATTTCTTGTTGTTTGTGAGACTGCTGAGTGGAAGAGTTTGAGAGTAATTGTGAAGAGATATCTGTGAACATCTGTGAATCTGTCTCTTTTATAATACAGAGAGAAGATTAAACCAGGTTGAGACCAGCTAACGTGCGTGTCGTCTCATTAATCATCCCAAAAAAATGCACAACGCAGAACCACTACACAGACAATGAGAGAACATGAAATCTCTCCACAGGAAATAAACTTGGACCTCAGAACCGTGAGGCAAATGATTTATAGTTGCGGTACCGTGCTGCCCATCAGCTCTCCTTTGGCTTGTTGGTCTTGTGCAATGTTTCTCAATTGTTTCCCGTTACAAGATCCCCAGAAAAAAGAAAAAAAAAATCAGAGCCCGCCAGAGTACACCTCAATGTAACATTGTATATAAAACATAATAATGTAATCCTAATCAAACATTAAGGAAGCAACAAATGAATGAAATGTTGCTCAATTTACAATAAATAATACTGCCAGAGGGCAAACATGCAGTAAAGGGCAGGTGCGTTTACACAATTAAATAAAAACCAGATGAGACTGAGAGTCATTGTTAGTGTAATAGAACACATGCACACACACACACACACACCACACACACACACACACACACACACACACACAGACACCTGACTGGTGTGGGCAGCATAGGTTTGATTCCTGCTCAGTGATGGTGCCAATTATGTCCCCTGTGACTGACTGGCAACAAGCTCATAGTGTGCGCTGTCTTTTGTGTGGTGTTAGCTGGGATGGGCTCCAGCACTCCTGTGTCCGTTGTGGGGATAAGTGGCTAAGAAAATGGATGGATCATTCATACACATAATCGGGAACGCAAAACCGGAGCTACTTTTGTTTTCACACGTGCACACTTTTTCACCCCATGACTACAACGATTATGAATAATAAACCCACTGTGCATTGCACATTTCACATGCCAGTAAAGTGTATCCCTTTCCCGGCCAACAGAAGCCGATATTCTCCTCGGGGGACCAGCGGTTCAGAACCACAGACGAAAAAGAGTTCGCTTGATCTCTGCGTGGGGTTTGTCTGACCATTTTGGTTTCCTTCCATGCCATGAAAACATCAATGGTAGATTATTTTCGTAGTATTTTTTTTTCTTAATTTAAGATTAAGAGTTATCATCATCATCTACCTTTTTTCCCTTTTTAAGTAGTTAATTAATTAAACACTTCAACCGGGAATGAAAGGGGAGTGTAAATGAAGTGCGCAGTGCTGTACATGAATGGCTTTAACTCTGAATCTGGAAATTAAAGATTATCTAGAAAATATTCAACTAAGTTCCTTAAACGCTGGAACAGAAATGGACACAATTTTCAAATGATCCTACTTTGCCTGACGATGGCAGTTGGGGGTCGGCAGGATGGGACTTGAGAGGTGAGGTGGGGGGACTGAGAGGTGAGGTATGCAGCCAGACTCTCTCAAGTGCACGAGGACCAGGAAACCAAGAAAAAGGAAAGGAAAAGCAAACTGAGCGTCCAGGCAGCTGACTGCCACTAAGATTTTGTTGTTTTTGTGTCTCAACACTAATTCCTCTTGAGTGTTGTTTTGATTTCTGTTTTTCTCCTAAATTTAAATTTCCAAGGAAAGTCAGACCTCAAAACTTGTTTCTTCTGAATGAGAATGAAATTATTTTTTTTCTGAAAAAGTGTCATGTATTTTTTTTTGCAGTCAAACAACATGGTAGTTTCCAGTACAGTAGTTCTCATTTGTCCTCTGCTTCCTTCCTTCCTTCCTTGTTTACTTCCTTCTTTTTGTCCTTCATTCATTCATTGCTTCCTCCAATCATTGTTATCTTTGTTCCTTCCCTTCCTTGTTCCAATGTTTTTTCCTTCTTACCTTTTTCACATGATTTTATCCTTGTTTTTCTTCCTCAATTCATTCTTTGCTTCCTTCCCACCTTGTTTCCTTCCTTCCTCATTTTTTTGTGTGTTCCCTCCTTTTTTTCTTCCTTCTGACAACAGCTCTCTTACAAGCAAGCAACAAAATACTACCTGTTTCCACCCGGTCTCGAACCGGGGACCTTTTGCGTGTAAGGCAAACGTGATAACCACTACACTATGGAAACAACTGCACTGGGAATCTTCTAGACCTTGATCACCATCAGGGCTGCAACTAAGGAGAATCATATATCCATCCACTCAGTTCGCATGTTCTCCCCGTGCTTGCGTGGCTTTTTCTGCCGCATCCCACTCTAAATTGGCCCAAGGTGTAATTGTGAGTGTGGCTGTTTGTCTCAATATCCCCTGTGATTGGCTGGCAACCAGTTCGGGGTGTACCCTGCCTCCTGCCTGTTGACAGCTGGAATCGACTTCAGCACTCCCCGTGACCCTCGTGAGGATAAGCGGTGAAGAAAATGGATAGATGAATGGTTGGAGAAAAGAGAGTCATCACCAACACATCCAGGAGGCACAAGTCATCAGGTCTTCATGAGGAAATAGAAGACTCATCTTTATTTTCATGAACCTGCAAGCATATACACAACATTTGTTGTCTGCATTTTACTCATCACAATGAACACACACACTTGTTAGTGGAACACACTGGAGCAACTGGGGAGCAGTTCAGGGTATCTGTTCTTGCTCATGGACACAACAGCAGTGAGTTTGGGTGGGGTCTTGAACCTACTTGGTTGGTTTCCCCATGGTGGCAGTCCAGCTAAACCATTAGTCCAGGCCCATTAATTTGGGTCGATGTGAAAAGTTGAAACCACCAAAAAAATTGTCGAGCATTTAGTGTAAAAATGAAAAAAAAATAAAAATCATTAATGAAAAGCCTTGGCAAACATCTACCGACATGCCAAGTTTGCATGTTTTCTTTCTCTCTTTCTTGGTCTTCTTGCATTTGACAGAGTCTGGCTGCAAACCTCACCTCTTCGGGCCCCCACCTCACATCTCAAATCCCATCCTGCAGCCCTCATCCGCCACCGTCAGGCAGGGAACGAAGTGGAATAATTTTGTGTAATATTTCTCCTTCCACAAAAACCATATCAAAAACAAAAAATATTTCTCTCCCCATCTTTTTCCAATGTCATCCGTTTTTGAAAAAGATCCAGCAAGCCACGAGGATGGCGCTAAAAAAAAAGCTCAAGAAATATGGGTTGCCACCGCCTGGTCTGATTCCATGATTCTAAAAACATCAAGTGCTGGATCTACCGGCTCGTTGGTCTAGGGGTATGATTCTCGCTTTGGGTGTGAGAGGTCCCGGGTTCAATTCCCGGACGAGCCCATATGAAAGTTCTTCTTTGACAATTTCTTAGTGTTGCATGGTCTATACGTTCATGCAAGCCACTGGACGAACATGACAAAGTGCTTAAAAAGTGCAACTTGTGGAAGAAAAAAAAAGATATGGCCACTCCTGCATGTATAATCTCAACATTTAAACCAACTCCTCAGAAAATCAAATCGCCGTCATCCATATAATAGGACTGTTATTGTTTGTCCTTAGTGCCACGCCCCCTCTATAACACTTCAAGACCGGGGTTCGATTCCCTGACGGGGAGGGAGATAGTTAATGTTATCCTTTGCTTCTCGACGGGCTCTTCTTCGGAAAGCAAGCAAGCGAGCTGTTTTGTTTCCAAACAGGGACCTCACGCGGATCAAAAGAATATCACAACACCACTTCTACAGAACTGAAATTGTTGCTCATGTGTCGTTTGGTAGTAGGACCAACAAATTGCTTCACTCGCCGAATTTGCGTCCGGCACAACAGTCGCCTGAAAGTGCAAAACGTAACAAATCGCAAAACATTTTAACCTTCCAGAAAACACAAAGCAAACAAGAAATAATTAAAATTACAAGAACAACACGAAGAAAGCTAGCTGAGGTATTTCTACATACCTGTGTTTGGTGGGTGAGACAGACAAAATGACGCGGCCCTCCAAGGCTGAAACGCTTTTTGGAATGAGAGTGGCTGGAGGGACAAAGTGGCTCGTTGGTCTAGAGTTATGATTCTTGCTTTGAATGTGAGAGGTCCCAGTTTCAACTCCCGGATGATCCCTGCTATGCAGTCTGTAGTGGCTCAGTGTGCTCTAAAATCTTACCTTGCTGTCTTTCTCAAGGTAGCCTGTGTAGTAAGTAAAGGGTCCATTTTTGTTTAGGGTGTCATCCAAATGATCATTGAGTTCTGTGGTTATGTGCTTCATTGTTGGTGATGACTTGTGAAGTCATCCGCTCTTTTGTGTTGGTTGTTGTTCTTGGGGAACACTTCTTAAGGAGAGCAGGACTGAAAGAGGTCCTGGGGTTGAAATTCCCGACAAGCTCTCTTTGGAAATGTCAACGGCCAGGAATCCTTTGCCACGATCAAACAGTGGCCTGCATGACAGGTGATCATCTTTTTCATTTCTGTGGGCCTTGTTCTTGTGGTATGCTTTTCAATTACTTGTGACCTTGAGAAGTCCAGTTTTCAAGTCCCAGAAAAAAACCTTTTGCCCAAATTTCCATTAGCTGATCAGGGTTTCGTCAACTTCACCTTTTTGTTTACCACAAAAAGTCAAGGCTTCTTTACAGTCTAGTTCAATCAATCATTTCATATAGACACAAAATTATTGGGAAACAAGGCATGCATAACTTTGTGTATTTCGGGACCAGTACTAATTTATTACATTTGCCCACTGGAGGCTTTTTGAATAGAGCTCGTGCACGTGACGTAACAATTTGCATGGCGCCAAATTGCCAGTCAAATCTAGCTGCTCTGCCAATTTTTCTCAAATGGTATGTCATTACTTTTGATACCAAACATTAACATTTAATAAAAGCTTCTTGACCACTTCGATTCTCACTGGCAAACTTGTTTCTGAGCCCATGACTTCAAGAATTTCAAACTGAGGAGGAAAATGGATTCTCAAGAGTGTGTTTTCTCATGAGTCATTTGCTTTTACTCACTAAAGTTTTTTGTGTTTTAAAGTGTTTTGTTTTGCCAGAATTTTTGTTTTGGGGGATTCCAATGGATAAAAGACATTTTAATTTTTTTTAATGGGGAAAATGGATTTGTTGTATAAGCAAATGGAGCCAGCCTCACTGTTGGATGTACATTTTATTCACAATCATAAATACATTTTACCACCAAAAGTAAGATTCCTTCCAATCTGTTTCAAACAATCATTCACTTAATTGATATTGACACCACTAAAGCATTGGGCAAAAAGCATGCATGCTCAAGAAAATTTATATTATCGGGACATTTTGGATCAACAAAGTCAAACATGAAAAAGCATTGGTATAACTGGTCTGGGAAAAGGAATGTACCATATTATGAAATGGCAGTAATTGGTCATTTTATTCATCATTGCTCTCAGATAGAACCCCCTTACCTTCAAAATTAAAACTTTTCAAGAAATTAAATGAAAAAAACACCTTCTTAAGATCAGCTTTCGAAACACCACTTTGTAAAAGTTGGTAGTGTTTCATATATTGTTGCATCGCATGAACAACAGCCCATACCCCAAAATGTTGTTGCCTCACACATTTACTGTGCTTTTTTGTTTCAAGCAAATTTATGGAATGGGATGATCAGAATGTCATCATAAAAATGACACAAACACTGCAGGGTAAGGATCCCATACTTGCAAGCCTCACGCAAGAAAGGTCGTCACCAGTCATCAACAAAATATATGCAGACATTTCCACTCAAGGCAGCTTCATACGATGAAAAGGAGCTTGGGAACACCCTGAACTGGTTGCCAGGCAATCGCAGGGCACATGGAGACAAACAGTCACAATCACACCTCGAGGAAACATTAATGTTGCATGTTTTGGGAATATGGGAGGAAACTGGAGTGCCAGGAAAGAAAAACCTACACATGCACGGGAAGAACATGCAAACGCCAAACAGGCGAGACTGGGATTGAACCCTGGTCCTCAGAAATGTGAGGCCAACATTTCACAGCGTCGCCCACCGTGCCGCCCAATTCATACGGATTTGTCTTAACTTCCATACTTTTTTAATTTTGTCATGACCATTATTGCAGTTACAGGACAGTTATTGCAGTGTTAATATTTAATTGAAGAATATACCAATGACTCTAATTGTTCATAAATTAGAGTTTCAATGTTTATTTATGAAATAAAATAATAGGATGATGTGGGGAGTGACATGAATCCAAAAGCGGTTGGGATGGTATTCTGGATCAAATATTAATGAATATTTTTAGGAACGCAGTAAAATGTTGAGATGATTCACTTGATTATGATAATGCAGATCAAACCTTTCAGTTTCACTGGTGCTGGCGAAGCATCCTGCAGGGTTTCAGCCTTGTTGCCATGGTGACAGATTTAGAAAGACAACCTTGGCAGCTTTCAACAGCCGTGATCGTATAGTGGTTAGTACTCTGCGTTGTGACCGCAGCAACCCTGGTTCGAATCCGGGTCACGGCAGGGATGAATCTGTGAAGCTCATTTTTTTAGTCCTTATGGTTGATATTTGCATGAATCCCTTTAGAATGACAAAAATAAATGAACTAAAGACAATTATGGAAGTAATTCATTGCCATCACAGTACGAATTCAAAATTCTAGCATGGAATTTTTTTAACACTGTAATCCAATGTAAAAAATTCAACGTGTGTATGTGTATGTGATTTATTTGTGTGATACAGGCAAATAAGTATTTGAACACCTGTCTATCAGCTAGAATTCTGACTCTCAAAGACCTGTTAGGCCGTCTTTAAAAGTCCACCTCCACTCCATGTATTATCCTGAATCAGATGCACCTGTGTGAGGTCGTTTGCTGCAGAAAGACATATTTCATGATTCAATTGATGCATCTCTGTATGTAATTACTTTAAAATGGAAGATGCGGTTGATAAAGGAGTTCTTGAGGTATCAAGAAAAAATATATATATATTTGTGATTGAACCTTCAAAGAAGACATTTCAGGTGAACATACCGAAAACATCATTCTGAACTGGCTTTGATACCACATGCAAAATACACAACCGAGCTAGCCAGGAGTTGAACCTAGAATCTTGTGCTCTGTAGTCAGACGCGTTATCCATTGCGCCACTAGCCCTTCACAAAACTGCATCTTCTGCAAACCCATGTATACAATTTTCACTGTCCCACACCCGCCAAATAACATCATCGAAAAAGGCGACTGAGGGGCTTGATACCTGCTGTGACCTGGAATTGAACAAAGATTGCGTGGCAACAAAGCAGAGCACTAACCACTACGTGATCAAAGCTTTGTGGAAACTGCCACGAAAGTTGTCTGTAAAAAGCTGTTGGCTGTAGTGAGAATGCTTAACAATCCAGGACTGACCCAATCTCGGGAATGCCAAGTCAGATCGTCTAGTGGTGAGGATGCGGTGCTTTCATTGGCACGGGCCAAGTTCGTCTCGGGGTCGTGACAGGCAAATTCTTCAACTTGTTTCGTCAAGTGATGATCAAGATTGACAATTCTGTGGATTAACCTGTTTTACTGGCAAAAACATCGACTTCAGCATTATATATGGATCCTCTATGCCAAGTGTCTCTAATGTTTCCATGTACCTGTATTTATCATCACCTTCTAAATGTTTAACGGTCTTGGACAAACTCTTGGTGTCGTTGCTATAAGACATATTTTTGTTTCGTCTCAACGGACTTAGCATTGAACAATGCTTTGTTTTACTGGCAATATGGTGACGTAAACAAAAGTCACATGATTTTATGACGGCGTGAAAGTGGACAAGAGATATAACATGAGTCAGTTAGTTCAATGTCCAGCGCAGGTGTTTCCATAGTGTAGTGGTTATCACGTTTGCCTTACACGCAAGAGGTCCCTGGTTCGAGACCGGGTGGAAACAGGCAGTCTTTTGTTGCTTGCTCGTGAGAGAGCTGTTGTTGGATGGAAGAAAAGAAGGAAGGAACACACATTAAAATGACGAAGGAACGGAACAGGAAATGACGAAGAGAGGAAAAACAGGGAAGCAAAGAATGAATTGAGGAAGAAAAACAAGGATAAAATGATGGGAAAAAGGTTGGAAGGAAGGAGGAAAAAACACTGGAACAAGGAAGGGAAGGAAGGACGGGGCAAACGAGATAAGTGCTGCACTGGAAACTACGATGTTGTTTGACTGCAAAAAAAAGAAAAGTGTTCAGGTCTGACTTTCATTGGAAATTTACGTTCAAGTGAAAAAGAGAACTCAAAACAACACTAGAGGAATTAGTGTTGAGGCACAAAAACAAAATCTTCTTTTTCTTTCGGTTTGTCCAGTGATTGGTCGCCAAAACGTGTCATCTTTCTCCATTTAAGCCCATCTCATACATCTCCCTCTCTAACCCCAAATGCCTTCATGTCTTCCCTCACAACATCCAATCAACCTTTTCTATGGTCTTCCTCTCACTCATTTGCCTGGCAGCTCCATCCTAAGCACCCTTC
>NW_026907469.1:0-13624 GCF_019802595.1 Syngnathoides biaculeatus
CGCACATAGATTGGGCCACGGGTCAGATCAAGACTTGGGGAGAGGACTGTCTCAGTCGCTGTCCGGAGAGACAGGGGTATTCAAGTTGCGCCGGTTCGGCTAACAGAACCTGGTACTGCCTGGACCTGACCGCAGTGCCCTCCTGCTATCATGACCTACGGGAGGTCTTCTCTGAATCTAAAGCAAAGTCTCTGCCGCCACATCGGTCATACGACTACGCGATTGAACTCCTGCCAGGCACCTCTCCTCCCAGAGGGAAACTGTTCTCTTTAACCGGACCAGAGCATCAAGCCATGAGGGACTACATCGAGGACTCGCTGGCAGCCGGACTCATTCGCCCCTCATCCTCACCAGCCGGTGCGGGTTTTTTTTTTTTTTTTTTTTTTTTGTCAAGAAGAAGGACTCCACGCTGCGACCCCGCATCGACTACCGAGGCCTGAACGACATCACAGTCAAGAACAGGTACCCTTTGCCGCTTATCTCTACAGCATTCGAACTCCTCCAGGGAGCCCGGATCTTCACCAAGCTCGACTTGCGCAGCGCTTACCACCTGGTGCGGATTCGGGAAGGGGATGAGGGGAAGACGGCGTTCAACACCCCCACAGGGCACTATGAGTATCTTGTGATGCCCTTCGGACTGACAAACGCTCCGGCCGTCTTTCAGAACTTCATTAACGACGTGCTCCGGGAGTTCCTGAACAGATCTGTCTTTGTTTACCTGGATGACATTCTCATCTTTTCAGCAGACCTAGCCTCTCACATTCAACAAGTCCGAGAGGTGCTCCGGCGTCTGCAGCAGCACCAATTATACGTGAATATGGATAAGTGTGAGTTCCATCAGGCATCCGTGTCCTTCCTGGGCTTCGTCCTGGCTGAGGGAGAGATACGGATGGATCCCAGGAAGGTCGACGCGGTGCTGCGGTGGCCTACCCCCACCAACAGGAGGGACATGCAGAGGTTCTTGGGATTTGCCAATTTCTATAGGAAATTCTTAAGGAACTTCAGTTCCGTGGCCGGTCCTCTGCATTCGCTCACTTCGCCAAATACCACCTTTGACTGGTCCGGGACCTGCCAGGAGGCCTTCGGCAGGCTCAAGGCAAGTTTCACTACTGCGCCCGTTCTCATTATTCCGGATCCCGATAACCAGTTTGTGGTGGAGGTGGATGCATCGAATTCAGGAATCGGAGCAGTCTTGTCATAGAGGAGTCCCAGGGATGGAAGGATTCACCGTGCGCGTTCCTGTCTAGAAAGTTGACCCCGGCAGAGAGGAACTACGACGTGGGAGATAAGGAACTGCTGGCGGTCAAGAGCGCGCGTTGGAGGAGTGGCGGCACTGGCTGGAGGGCTCGCAAGTACCGTTCGTCGTCTTCACGGACCATAAGAACCTTGAATACCTGAAGTCCGCGAAGAGGTGAACGCCCGTCAGGCCAGGTGGGCTCTATTTTTCACCCGCTTCCACTTTAAGGTGTTTTACCGCCCAGGCTCCAAAAACGGCAAGCCGGATGCACTCTCGCGGATCCACGAGGGAGGGCGCACAGATTCAGACGCCGCTACTATCCTGCCAGCGGGGTGCTTCGTGGCCGGTTTCACCTGGGCGATCGAGTCGCGGGTGAAGGAGGCTCTGGGAGGACACACCGTCACCCGCGGATTGTCCGTCGGGCCACCTGTTCGTCATCCCATCTCTGCGGGGAGACGTCATCAACTGGGCCATACCAACAAGACGGTCTGCCACCGGGTTATGGCGAAGACACGTTCCGTGGTCGAACAAAGGTTCTGGTGGCCTAACCTCAGCAAGGATGTAAGGAGTTCGTCAACGCCTGCCCGGTGTGTGCTGCCAATAAAACTTCCCGCCTACGGCCCGTTGGTGAGTTGCAACCCCTGTCCATCCCCTTTCGTCCGTGGTCACACATCGCGATGGACTTCGTTACCGGCCTGCCGCCTTCACAAGGGAACACAGTGGTGCTGTCCATAGTGGACCGTTTCTCCAAGATGGTCCACTTCGTGCCGCTCCCGAAGATCCCGTCGGCCAAGCAGACAGCCCAGTTGGTATTAGACGAGGTCGTCCGTTACCACGGTCTACCCCAGGACATCGTTTCGGACAGGGGTCCGCAATTCAGTGCCCGTTTCTGGAAGGAGTTCTGCAACCTCATCGGCACTTCAGCAAGTCGGACATCGGGTCATCACCAGAGTCTAACGGCCAGACTGAGAGGATTAACCAGGAATTAGAGACCGGTCTTCGATGTCTGGCATCCAGGGACCAGAGCACGTGGAGCCAGCACATCAAGTGGGTGGAGTATGCCCACAATTCTCTACCCTCCGCTTCAACAGGTATGGCTCCACTCCATGTCGTGCATGGGTATCCTCCGTCCCTGTTTCCTCCACTGGTCACAGAATCCACAGTTCCGTCGGCCCTGGCCGTGGTGCGACGCTGCAAACGGACCTGGGAAGCAGCTCGGAGGACACTGCTGCGCATGAGCAGCGCCTACAAGGCCGCAGCAGACCGCAAGAGGAGGGCCGCACCTGAGCTCAGAGTGGGACAGCAAGTGTGGCTCTCCACCAAAGATCTCCCGCTGCGGACGGAATCCCGCAAACTTGCTCCCAGGTTTGTTGGCCCGTTCCCGGTTTCCAAAGTTATTAACCCGGTCACCGTCTCGTTGAAACTGCCCAGGTCGATGAGGGTGCACCCGACGTTCCACGTCAGCAGACTTCGCCCGAATCGCACATCGTCGCTGGCTCCTCCGCTCAAATCTCCCCCGCATGGTCGACGGTGGGTTGGTGTACACTGTGCGCCGGTTGCTGTCTTCCCGTCGCAGAGGAAGGGGGGTCCAGTACCTGGTGGACTGGGAGGGATATGGCCCGTAGGAGCGCTCTTGGATCCCCTCCCGCTTCGTCGTGGACCGCTCCCTCATCAGGGACTTTCACGCGGCTCACCCTGATGCTCCTGGGCCGTCCAGAGCCGGCCGTTGAGGGGGGGGGGGGGGTTTGTCATGCTCCTGGATTCCAGCCAGGGCTGGGCGTGGCCAGCTAATCTGAAGGTGCACACCTGCGCCTCATGACCTTTGATTAAGACCCAGTACATATAGGACCCAGGGGACGACTATTACTCTGCTAGATCGTTGCCTCGTTCCCGCACTACCGTACTCCTGACGTCTACCTCCCGTGTACCGACCAACGCCTGTCTCCCGACCTACCTCGTAAGCCTGCCGTTACTGATCTTGCTGCTTTTTTGGACTGACTCCCTGGTAACCGACATTGGAACGAATAAAGGCTTATTCCGCACTGCTTACCTCTCACCTGAGTCGTGCATTTGGGTCCACCCCCGAGTCTCGTCCGTGACAACAAAGTCATGAGAATTGAATTCACTGGCGATGTCTCTCTTTTGGACACAAAGTGCGCTGAGAAGAGGACAGCCGCGCACGTTCTGTCAAGGACCGACACAGCACCAATCGATTATCAAGCCATCAGTCACACCAGTTGACATCTGATCCGCTGATTAAAGAGAAATAATATTCTTTTCCACTTCTTTGGCATCACAAAATAATAAAGATCATCAAAAAGAAAATTTTCAATACTTTAGCTTCACAGAGAAGATGAAGAGAAAAAAAAATGAACACAAACAAACATTGTAATTTTACTTCAGAAACAGTCTCAAGCACAACTGACAAGGCGAACCACAAGGCTTACATGTCGTTCCGAATACTTTTCACTGACGTCACGCTGACCACGTGTTTGTTTGTTTTGGACGGCAAGATCATGTCTACATATTATGGCGAGGAAGCGATAACTGTATACTGGAATGTTTTGGCTACGGTTAGCGTTTGATCACTGTAACCAGAAGTAATTGAGGCACTTGTGCTGGTGTAAGGAATAAAGGAACAAAGAAAGAAAGAAAGAAAGAAGCCACATATGAAACTCGAGAGCTTTGTGTCGATGTCAGTGGGAGAGGTTGGGGAGGGGGGGGCGACATAAATATCAACCATGTTAACAATTAGAGTTGGACTCAGGTCTATGTTATTACGTTATTCAATAACACAACAGCAAGATCATAACATGGCGTCAGAGTGACGGAAGCATAACTACGGACTCACAGCGAAGAAAAAAAACAAACGAAGACGATGAGGAGGCGTTCGGTGTTCCAACTCACCCAATTTACCAGATGCGTGGCAGAGATTCAAGCAACAGGCCGAACTCTTGTACACGAGACCGTTAAAAAACAGAGCTGAAGAGGAAAAGTGCAGTTTCCTCCTGCTGTGGATCGGCGAAAAAGGACGGGATGTCAGCAATTCCATGGACACTGACCAGAGATGAAGATAAGTTGCGAAAACGTTGTGACCAAAAAAATTCTCTGATTACGAAAGCAAAGCCCATATTTGCGAGATATAAGTTTCACGAGAAGGCGCAAAGTAACTGTGAGTCACGTGAGCACTTTGTGACATTTTACCTTTGGCCTTTTGTGACCATGGACAGATACTCAGGAGAACAACGCTGTCATCGATACCTGGAGGCTTGAGGAAGCCTTTAAAAAAAAAAATATGAGAGTCCAATTTGGGGGAAAAAAAAAAGCCTCCCATTAATATAAACATACAGACGCATATCATTCATGGATATATTGCTCTGTGGCGCAATGGACAGTGAGTTGGACTTTTAGATTAACAGTGTAGTAATTCAAAGGTTGTAAGTTTGAGTCCCACCAGAGTCAGTCTTTCACTGGAAAGAATGTGTGTTTCCTTTGGTGGGTAAAATGTTGAATCCAAACTTTATGTGCATCGATGTTCATGGGGGGAAAAAGTACTGATGACCAAATGAGTCTTTGTGAAACAATGAAGCTTTTCAGCAACTTGCTTGGAGCTTCAAGAAGCAATGAAGTGTTTCAGCCAATTTGATGAAACTTCATGAAGCACTGAATCTCTCAAAAGTACGACCCCCACTTGCAGTGTCTTCATTTGGACATGGATGAAATCCCCAAAAAGTTAATTTAGTAAATAGTTTCCGTGGTGGAAACACACAATGATTGTCTTGGAATTACTAGTTCCATTTCAAAGTTCCTAATAGGATACTCTTGGTCTTGGAACATGGTAGAATTGGGAGTACGTCCAGGATTGGGGAAACTTTGGGAACATGGAGTGTCAGCCAAAAACCAGTGCTGGTGTTTTTGTGGTTGACCTCTGGTGGAGATGAATCGGTGGAGGAATGGCGGGCGGTCATGCAACAGAGTGCAGGACTGCTCATGTCAAATTTAGTTGTGGAGTAATTTATCATGTCAAAAAAAGACCACAGTAGTGGGGGTAATACTTTAAAGAGGTCCAGGAAACTTTGGGTTGGAGTTATCAGCTCATACTGCTTATGGAATTTGGAATCTTTGGTTTCAAGACCGACAAGTACCTGGTTCTTGTCCTGTCCAGTCCTGTCCTATATTTTCCTGTCCTTCCTTCACAGGGTGGAGTACGACTACCCCGTACATCACTCGAATTTAATCACTGTCACCAGACTTTACAATGTCATTGTAATCTACAATGTCTTTAACTTTACGGCAACTCGTGTACAGTCTTTTGTCATCTTCTCATTCTTTATAATTTCGTCATCTTTTCAGTGTCTCTCCACTTTGTTTTTCACCCCCCTTTAAAACTTTCCTCTGCCTGACTCAAATTTTCACCCAAGATCCATGAGAAGCAAAACCAGAAAAATATAATCAAAACAAATAACTTTTTTTAAAAACTTTGCAGAGAAACACTGTTAATAAAAGACAAATTGTACAATAAATTCAGCCCCTGGATGTGTTAATTCTTGTCTCTGTGTTTCTTTCGTTCAGGCACATCTGGGAGCCGTGCCTTGCTGGAGTGCTGGAGCTTATCCCAGCTGTCAACATGCAGGAGGCAGGGTACACCCAGAACTGGTTGCCAGCCAATTACAGGGAACATGGAAACAGACAAGAGTTGCACTCACAATCACACCTACGGGCACTTTAGTGTCCAATTAATGTTGCATGGTTTTGGAACGTGGGAGAAAACCAGAGTACCGGGAGAAAACTCACACAGGCACGGTGAGAACAAGCAAACTCCACTCAGGTGGGTTTGTGGTTGAAAACGGGATCTCAGTACTGTGAGGCCAACAGCTGGGAGAGGCACCAGCACTCCGACGAGCCCCATGAGGATAAGCGGCTCAGAAAACGGATAGATTGGTGGATGGATTCGGCAATGCAGGTAAGCAAGGCAATTTGCTGGTCCTCCTAACAGACAGGATGAGAGAAAAGGTTTCAGCGTGGTTGAGGTTATGTTTGACAACTACAGAAAGGTCCCCATTTGGAAAATTGGGTGATGGGCTTTTTTATTTTGCCACAAAGCACTCCAAGTAACCAAGTCCCCAATAGGGAATCAAAACCTGGTCTTCTGCGTGACAGGCAGAGACACTGTCCACTATGCTAATGAGGAGACAGTCAGCAATGCCCCACCTTGGTCATCTTGGTGTAAAATATTCCACCATGGAGTAGATGGGAAGAGAAATGGAGTCGGGATTATTTTAAAGGAAGAGCTGGCTAAGAATGTCTTGGAAGTGAAAAGAGTAAAAGATCGAGTGATGAGGTTGAAATTTGAAATTGAGGGTGTTATGTATAATGTGGTAAGCGGCTCTGCCAACAGGTCGGATGTGACCTAGAGATGAACGAGAAATTCTGATTCTGGAAGGAACAAGATGAAGTAGTTCTGAGCATCCCAGACAGAGAGAGAGTTGTGAAAAAAAGAAAATGAGAGAGAAGGAAGAGTAGAAGAGGCAAGTGTGAAAGACCAGGAAGTGGCAATAATTAGTAAGGGGGAAGTGTCAGGTGACGGACCGTGTCAGAAAGGGTCTGCACTCCTACAACAATAACTTGTTAGTGTGGATACCCCTGCCCAGCAAGGCTCCATACCTCAGTGGTTAGTTCATTGTTCTTGCAAAACAGGGGTCGTGAGTTCAATTCTCACTGGGGCCTGATAAAAATTTGTGTGATTCGAGTGAAATCTATTTTCCACAATGAACGGGGTCTTTTGGAAAAGTGTGAAGAGTGAGTCCATCCTCCAAGTGTTCAAGCAAAATCCAGTTATACTGTCCAAGCTTTAAAAAAAAACAAGGCACTGAATACCGCACTAAAATCTTCATTTTCTTCTAATGATCTAATTTTCTAATTCTAATGATGATTTACTAAGTGGGCCTCATCCCACACTCCCAAACACCATGGTCCAGGATCCTGCCGCGGGTGCCCAGCGACAGTCGCCGACGTTCATTTCTTTGCTCCTTCCTGCCAAGACCTTTGCTGTGGAGCTCCTTTTCCCTCCTTCAGGTGGGCACAGACAACTCTTCTTTGTGGCTGTGAACCTTCCTCCTGAGTCTTTCCCACTTGGAGCCCGAGAGGAAGTAAAAGATGTCTCGGTCCAGATCTAAAAGCACAAAACAGAACCAATTAATAAAAGCACAGGTAAAATCCCTGCTTTTATAATTAGTACTTTTCCTTCAAATGCCAACCGGCTCAGTCCCCAGAACCTGAGTCTTTTCCTAACTCTCCCTATCACGTCGCCCCAGTTTGTTTTTCCTCCACCATCCTGACCAAACTTGATGCCGAGGATTTTTTGGTCCATCTGTACCACCGTCAAAGGCAGTCTAGTCTTCTCTGCTTGAGTCCATGGTCCATAAAATTGGGCTTGGGTCTTTTCTCTGTTGAGTTTTGACCCAAAGGCCTGCCCATACCAGTCAGTCAAGTCCAGTGTGTTTTAGTATTGTGCAGTAAATCGGTTCAATATTCATCATCCAAAGCAATTCCTGATTATACGCCAAATATGTCAAGTAATGACGTCCACAGGTAAAAGTGTCTATGGGGATGCTATCCCATGTTTAATTGTACGCAGTTTTTTTCCTATTAACTGATAAAAGATCCGTGCATAAAATGTTAAAATCATCCATTTATAAAATACATTTCATGCTAAGACCCCCACTCCCTGGAATATTTACACCCTTTATCATTTTGTCTTTTCTCACAACGTGTGCTAAAGGTTCGATTCACAGGACGTAGAGCAGGGCAGATAACGGGCAACAACTGACATGGACCACAGTCAATGGGGACTGCTTTGGTCAGGTTCCCGTGAATCATATATTTACTAGTGATGTCTTGATATAATAATTTTACACATTCTACATACCTTTCTGGAAATCCACATTTTTCTAGTAGAATAAAAAGGTGTTTATTCGAGACTCGGTCAAAAGCTTTTTCAAAGTCGTCTCCCGTCTGGAGGCTAACCCTCACCCCGACTCGTCGTTCTGAAAAACAAAGACAAATATTTGGAGTTGACATTCTTTTACTGATCCAACACACCTGAGAACAAAATTTCTGGATCTGGCCCCAGAGCCAAACTTTTTTGACATGCCTGCGATAAACTGAGACAAGTCCCCCCAACTATTATTATTATTTTTTTAATAGCTCTAACCACACTGACCAGAGACGATGATGGTGTCGTGGTAAACACTCCTGTCTTGGTGCGGGCAGCATGGGATCGATTCCTGCTCAGCGATGGTGTTGATATCGTCCCTCTGACTGACAAATGACCAGTTTAGGGTGTAATCAGCCTTTTCCCCGAAGCTAGCTGGGATAGGCTCCAGCTTTCCTGCAAACCTTGTGAGAATAAGCGGCTTGGATAATGACAGGACACAGCGAGCTGAAATTTGGAACCCACAAAGCACTTGTCCTTTGCTGGACTGTACTTTTCCGGGCTTTTGATCTACTAACATCCGACAAAAGCCACGGAAGTGTTTATTTTGGAGACGTCCCTGGGTGGGCTCGAACTACCAATCTCTCAGTCAACAGCCTAACGCACACAAATAAGTGGAGTACAAAAAATTTGCACCTCTCTCAGAAAGACTCATGAACAAGAGGAAGTAGTCCCTTCCGCCATACGACAAGTGTGTCTTCAAAATAAGTTTCTCAGATCTTCCATAACAATTGACATTGGCAATTGAAATTTTCAACGTGACGATGAACATTTTTCAACACACAATTCCTTATAACATTAATAACATCGAAAAGAATGAAAAAGGATTAATGATAGAGAAAGTGCCGTCTTCCGAAATAAAGTGCGCTTCCACGTCCTGTTCCTAATATCCTGCAAAAACATCACACCATTACATCAGTTTTCAATTTAATAAAATGACAGTTTCTCTAATTTACAACTATATCAATTGATTTCACTGAGTAATGTGGGTTGTCTGAATGATTGTATCTGATAGAATATTTAATGTCTTTTAAAACACAGAGATTTCATCCATTTTTGTTTTTGGTAGTTATTAAAATGGTTCTGTCAAAATATATACTCTCTCACATGTGCCAAGGATGTCATGAATTTACTGATATTATGTGTAAGTTTGTGAACAATATTATAACAGACCCATATTCCTAACTCATAAAAACAAAAAGGGATCAAATCTTTGCATCTGAAAAGACATCAAATATTCAGACAACACACATTACAAAGTGATATTAATTCATATGGTTATAAATCAGAGAACCTGTCATTGTATTGAATTTAATACCAACACCATCGAGCGTTGACCAGAGCCAACGTTTTAAACACCCGACTTCATCCGGAGATACAATTCTGTTTCGGACCGGCCGTGGTACTCGTACCAGGCCATGTAGATGGATGACTAACTGTATATGGGGATATTTTCAGTCAGTACGGTCATACAACGGTGTCTGCCTTGAGTAGGCTTCCAGATGTTCTTGGGGAGCAGATCCACATCCATCTATTTTCGGAAGACATTCGGTGCCTTCAGTCGTCCCAAAAGCTGAGCATGGCACTAATAATAAGAGATCAAATCACAAAAGCATTTTTCAAAAGGTACAGATGGGGGTTGAACCCATGCTCTTCAGTTTACGAGACTGACGCCTTACCACTTGGCCACTGCACCTGGTAAATGTAGGGTACGACACTTGATCTTAGCCAAAAGGCCAAGAAAGAGGACCAGCCAACAAGCCAAAGTTGCAGATGTACGTTCTGATTTATGATCTAAATTAACGAGTCACATATGGACACGCCAAAAAGCAATGATGTATTATTTAGAACAAATCTGTCTAGCGGCGTAACGGTGGATTCAGCTTGTAAAGCGTTGACCTCCGCAGTTCTGAGGTCTCAAGTTCAATCCCCAACCCACCATTATGGCGTTTGCATGTTCTCAGTGAGCCTGTGTGGGTTTCCTCCCACATTCCAAAAACATGCAACATTAATTGGACACTCTAAATTGCCCCTCTGTGTGGATGTGAGTCTGAATGTTTGTCTCTTTGTGCCCTGCGGTTGGCTGGCAATCAGTTGAGGGTATACCCTGCCTCCTGCCTGTGGACAACTGGGAAAGGCTCCAGCACTCCCTGTGAACCTCATCAGGACAAGTGGCAAAGAAAATGGATGGGTGGATGGGTAAATGAAATCACAAAGTGTGATTTTCAATATTATTCCCCTTATCATTATCCCTTGATAAGATTACTCAAAGGAACAAAAGCAAACAAGAAGTGAAGTTGCAGAATTTTTCATGACAGTTCTGTCACATTTAGTGGTTTTAAGTTCAAGGAGTTGATGGCCAGAGTGGAAAAAACTGTCATTGAGTCTATGATTTGCGGGGCCTATCAGAGGACAGCAGGTTCAACAGGTGGAGGCACTCTCAGGAATTAGAGTTGCTGCTGGATTTAGGCTCTCATCTCTCAGGAGGTGGGAGTTGAAATCCCACCACTGGTTCATACTTTTCAATCCAGATAATATGCTGGTATTTTGTCATTGGCTCCAACACGGCGGTGGGGACAAGGAAGCCGGGTACACCCTGAACTGGTTGCCAGCCAATCGTAGGGGACATAGAGACAAACAGTCGCACTCACAATCACACCTCGGGGCAAATTCAAGTGTCCAATTCATGTTGCATGTTTTTGGGATGTGGGAGGAAACCGGAGAAAACCCACACTGAACACTGGTCCTCAGAAGCATGAGGCCAACACTTTACCAGCTGAGCTACCATGCCGCCTGGTACTGAAACAGTGATTTTAATTTGACAATGGAAAAAGGAGGATTTTTTTTTTTCCCAGTTGGAAGAAAATCTTGACTTGAAGAAATGGCCACAGCGGTTGGCCAAGCAGAATGCAGCTTTGGTGGATGATGAGGAAAGAACTTGAACTCTAGTGGGAGGAATTCAGTGAGGCCATGGAAAACGGCTTCAAGATGGCTTTGAGGAAATTCTGGTCCACCATACGGCGTCTCAGGTGAGGGAAGCACTGCACTGTCAACATTGTTTACAGTGAGGATGGGGCATTGCAAACCTCGACTCGGGATATTATGAGTCAGTGGGGAGAATACTTTGAAGACCTCCTCAATTCCTCTGTCACGCCTTCCCACGAGGAAACAGAATCTGGGTTCTCTGAGGCGGGCTCTCCAATCTCTGTGTTTGAGGTCACCGAGGTGGTTAAAAGATTCCCGAGGGCAGTGCTCCGTGAGATTTGCCCGTAATTCCTAAACGCTGTATGTAGGTATGTGTGTCAATTTCTGCATGCCCGGCTAGCTCAGTCGGTAGAGCATGAGACTCTTAATCTCAGGGTCGTGGGTTCAAGCCCCATGTTGGGTGACTGGCTTTAGGAGCGGATGACATTTATCAAATGATTCAAATCTACCCACATGGATTGTCTTTGATTGAGCTTCTCAGCCATCCACCTCTCAGTAATATGTGAAAGTTGAATTTAGGCAACTCTATTGACTCCTTAAGAGACCTGACATCTTCACCCAACCATTGTCATTTTGCATTTGCACATGATGCACGGCCACACACTCTTTTTCCTAGTGTACCTTGCACCACCCCCCTCCGCTCTTAAAGGGGTACACTCATAATTACAATTGTTATAATCCTTACGCAGCTTATCAATGTGATTTATAATGACAGCGTGCTTATGTGCTGCCCACCATCAGATATTTTTAGACATAAAAACATGCCTCGGTTGGCAAGCATTGTTGGTGAGCACACATAAGTGGGGAGAAATGAAAAAAATTTAACCTGCAGACCAGCTGATTGTGAAAACTTGGAACGCACTTCCCGTCACATTCCACACACTGCGGCGTGTGAGTATTGCTGTACTGAGAATATTTGGCTCGACCTATGCATATGAAAAGTCTCACATTTAAAAAAACATTAAGACCAACCTACGTTCACCATAATGGATGGAAGTCTCAAAGGCTGCATGAAATTTAATTTAATGACGTATGAAACAGATGACAAAGCCATCAGCAAAGAAGTCACATTAATGGTCAGAAGTACTTTTGTCATCATTGATTAGCAATATCATAATGTCATTTAATTGAATTTAGAGACTTATGGTACTCTTAAAGTGTCGGTTTCACATAAAATGCACAAATATATTTATATTTAGTTTTCAAAATATTGTATGGGTCTTTTGGAATTACATTTTTAAATCACAACCCTCCTCTGAGTCCTCTCGAGGCGAAAAAAAAGAGGAAAGCCCCCAAATTCAGACAGCTCAAATGAATCAAGAATATTTCCCTCAAGTACACCAAACGAACTGTCCTTTTTAAACATTGTTTTACGGTCAACACCAAAACCACAATAATAAAAGATTGGAGGAAAGACCAACACCAAGAGTCAAAAATAAAAACTTTGAAAACGCTCAAACTGAATAGATCAAATGATGAATCACGAGTATTTCCCTCAAGTTCACCAAAAGAACTCTCCTTTTTAAATATTGTTTTACAATCAACGCCAAAACCCGAAACACCATGAATAGAAGATTGGAGGAAAGACCAAAACCAAGAGTTAAAACAAAAACATTGCAAAAGTACCGTACCTCCTAACTGCTGATGTAAAGGAAGAACAAAAACCAATGGGAATACCAGAACAGGCACCCTTTTAATAGCTTTTAATCAGAGATTCCTTGTATGTTTTCACTTTAAAAATCGTTCCCTTTTAGTGTTTCAACAATAAGGGTTAGGAGCATAAAGTCAAAAATTAAAGCGCAAAGTGTTTCATACTTTCTTAAAACTTTCAAGTACAATGCGCTTTTAATCCAAGAATGTGGCTTACCCTTTTTAAAATTCTCCAAACAGTGGGAGGATATGTGGCCACTCCCGTCACTTTGGAGTGGCTCAAATGAAAAAAGAAAATGATGGAGTTGCGATTTTTACAAATATCTCCCATGTTGAGGTGAAGGCGAGCACAGTGGTGAAAGAGTGCTGACAGGTATCATCTTTTTCCTGACTTGCAGACCATACGGGACACTCATTGGTGTCTCTACCATTTACTGTGTTTTATACCAATGTGTGAAACCAGAACTTGAAAGTCATCTGCATTCCGGGCATTGGTGGTATAGTGGTTAGCATAGCTGCCTTCCGAGCAGTTGACCTGGGTTCGATTCCCAGCCAATGCATTACTTTACCACAATTTCACCTTGTATGGAGTGGATGATTTTCCTGCAGTGATCATTGCATCCAGCCACCCCTGCGTCAGCGTTCCATAACTTTGGGTGATTGACAATGGTCAACAGTCCCTAATCTAATCGGGATAGAGCACATGATGTGGGGTTTTTCTTCACCAATTTGGCGACAGGACACAATACGCATTCATA
>NW_026907470.1:0-13496 GCF_019802595.1 Syngnathoides biaculeatus
AGTTTCTTTTTTCGTTTTGAATCTTTTCTGGTACTCATCTATGTGGTTATTGCATATTCACTATTTTTTCCACATTTTTCTAAAAAAAACATTTCATTCAAGGGCTAAATTTGACCGTTGGTTGGTGACTTGCTTTGTTTAATTTAGAGGCATTGCGTTCCCCCCCCCCCCAAAAACTCCCAAGGCCTGGGAAAGCCCAGATTCCGGCATTGAATGAGGAAACATTTGATTTTTTTATTGATGCGGCCCAGCAAAGAAAAAATTCACGTGTCAAACTTCACATAGATTCTTTGTTAAAAACTCGCTTATTCAACAAACTTAAAAATGTTCATATTATAAATGATAAACGTGGAAAAGGGGGATATGAAGGAGGCCTTTTAGTATAAAACACCATCTCAAACAAATAATTAAACAAAAAAAAGTTTTATTCAATTGATTTTCTGATTCAAAAAAAAAAATTAGTAATAAAGTTAATGCTGTAAAATATGATGAGAGGGAGGTGATTAAAAAGTTTTTCTTTTCTCTGACCTTTATTGCGTTTTCACAGGTCAATAAAACGGCCCCCTTCTGAGGAGAAAAAAAAAAAAAACTCAAACTTACCAAAAAAATGGGCCCCGACAAAAAAATGATTTTGGGGACACCCAACCTGATTTAAGATTTCCTGTTTTTTGGGAAATGGGGGGGAGGAAAGCCCGGGAGTACCACATGAAAAAACCGGTCACACACCAGCCGAAAGGAATAGTCAAGGATTCAGAACAAAGAAGGAACACTCCTTGGTGAATTGACCTGACCCAAAATTACTAAAAAACCCCCCCCCACACGGTTTATATTTTCAGTATGGTTTAAAAAAATTTTATTTTTCATCGGTTTTCTGGAAAAAAATAGATTGATTTGAACATTTTATGAGAAAACTTTTAAAATAATTTTTTTTCAACCATTTTAAGTATAGGTTTGACATTTGTTCCAATTAAAAAGTCAATTTAAAATGGACTATTTTCTTTTGGGAAACGTTTTACTCCCCAGTTTGCCCCCCCCCACCTGTTTTGGGTCAGTTACTTTCTTCACAGGGTCCAGGAAGTGCAGGTTTCCAGGTAGGCTGGCGCCACGTTCCACAATATGTCATGGGGGTCCCGGCGGCGAGCTATGTTGCACAGGGGCCTATGTGCGGGAGGATCTGATACCCAGGCGCGGGCCGCGGGTTTCCCCCCGGGGGTAGACAGGGATGTTAGGTCAATGCTGGAAACTGATCTCGACTCCGGTTTTTGGGGGGCGCGGAGGGGGGTTTTTTTTTTTGCGGTTGGAGGGACGGGGCTGGGGCGCCTCTGCCGGGAGTTTAAAAGGGGCCAAAGGCAGAAGTTTTCCGCCTCCGGGGCGGCCGACCGGCCGGCGGGCGAGCTCCTCACGGGCCGGCGACTCTCAGCCGGGCCGCGGAGCGGGAGGGCCTCTCCCGGATCCACGAAAGCCGGGCCGATTTTTTTGAATGTTTTCCGCCTATGCGCCGGCGGACGTGCCGGGGGGAAGTTTTGAAGTCTTGCCGTTTTCGAAAGAGGTCGAGGCATTGGGATTCGTTTTGCAATTCCCGCGGCAAAAAAAAAGTCCAAAAAGGTTCCTTTCCCTCTGTTTCCTCCCGACCTGGGGAACATGCCGACCCACAAACAGGTGGAGACGGCTCTCTTTTTTTCTTCCCCAAATGTTCGGGACAACCCGGAGAAAAAAATAAAGAGTGTGTTCATGGTCTGCGGTTCGTTCACCTTGATGAAGGCAAAGATGTGAGCGATAGCGTTATGTCTGATGGAGTTACTGCCAGGGGCTCTCTGTTTGGGAGCGGTCGTTAGTAACGGGAAACCTACCTCATTTGATTTAAAACTCATAGATGCCTTGATGGGAAGGGCGTGAACCCCGCTGCTCGCGTTTTGCACTCTAGCTGAGGATCGCATTTTGGCGATTTTCAGGGCAATGGAGCTGACCACGTACATTTACCAAAAACAGGGTGCACACCACGCGATTTTAATTCAAACGATATGACCAAGTTTTTCCTCTACTCTTTAGTCAATTTGTCAAAAAATTGGATTATACTTTTTTCTTTTCCCAACTAATTGATCCAAAGATTAATCATTTCAGCATTTCTTGGAAAACTTTCAACGAAATGTAAAAAAAAAAAATTAAATTACTGTTGTCGCTTGGGATATTTGCCCAAAAAACAATTTGATTAAACAATTTAAAGTTTAGTTTTAAGTTTTAGAGGGGGGGGACTGGGTAACTGTTATATTGACTTCATGATCAAAAACTGGTTGATTTTGACGCATAATTTTTTTTTTTAACTTAATTTCATATCCTTTGAAGGAGGATTTTAATTTTTTATGTGAATCACCAACCATGAATTCTTGCAGTACCCAAGTTTATTTTGTATTTAAAATCAAAGTGCCGGTAAAATTTCTCAAATTTTGTTCTAGATGTGAATGAATTAGGCGAATGCTGCATTTTTTTGTGTGGCGTTCCGTTAATTTTCAAGGGCCTTTATTATACAAAACCAAAAAAGGACAATGTCAGCAGGAGCCCGATATTAATGAGAAAAAAAAAAATATTAAAACATTTAAAAAAAAAAAAACATTTAGTTGGAAAGTGGGGGGCCACCTTGGGAAAATACAAAAGAAAAATGTTTTAACGTAAAACAAGGAGAAAAAAAAAAAACATTATTTTTCAAAAATCACTATTGCATTAGCTATCACAATTTAAAAATAAATTATATTTTTATTTATATTTTCATTTTCTTTCAAAATTAAAAACATTTTAAAAAAATAATTAATACTGTGGAACATCTTTCTTTGGGGAAAGCGCCCTGTTCTGGTAAGTAAAGCACCATAAACCAATTAATAAAAATCTATTTGGTATTTGATGTTTTTACTATAATAATCAAAGAATCTAAAAAACCCTTAAATAAAAGGCTAGCATTATGTTTTGTTTACTATTATATTATTATATGTATTATATATGAGATAATAATAATAATAAATAATTTTTATTCTTTATTAATTATTAAAAATATATTATACATTTTTTTAGGGCATTTTTTACTTGGGTATAACATAAATATACCATTGTTTGTACGCTGTATAAATTTGAAAAGTCCCTGCTTTGCTCCCACCCCAAACATTATTTCTCCAAATCATTAATTTTGGGGAAAGTGTTCATTTCTATTTGCATTTAATTGGTTATTGTGCTAGAAAATGTTTAAAAAAAAATAAAAGATAAAAACAAAAAAATAAATGGCTATTTTCGAAAAAAGGATGGAAAAGGGATAAAAAAAAACTCACTTGGGCCTAAAAAAGTTACAAGTCTCATAAAAATGCCCCACCAAAAATACCAAACATACAATAGGGAAATTAGGACTAGATGAGGAATTAGAAATAGAATAGAAATAGACTAAAAAAAAAAAAAAAATAGGAAAAAAATAGAATAGAATAGGAATAAAAGAAATAAGAATTTAGAATCGAAAAAAAGGCGGACAAATTGGGGCTCCTCCTACCTGTAGGGCGAGGGGCGGCCGGGGGGACACCCCAACATCTTATTCTTCCTGCTCCGTACTAAAAGGAAAAGCGTTACGCGGTCTCCCATCATAGTTGAAAAAACAGTGGTTGAAAAGGATTAGGGAGAAGTATCAAAACAATTTGGTCTTTTACGGTCTTGTAAAAAACTTAATAGTGAAGATTTCCCAACCCTTCCAAAAAAAAAAAAAAAAAAAAAAAGTATAGAATGAACAGCATAACACCTTTCTTCTTTTTCTCCCTGGCCGCATTTGCCCTCAGCCGTTTTCCGACCGGCCCAACTGGGGAACTCTCCCTGGTGAAAGGGGCCTTTTCCTCTCCAGGGAACTTCCCCCCCCCCCACCCCCCAACCCCAAAAATTGACCCACGAACACCCCCTTTTTCCGTCCTCACCCCAGATTTGGTGTGCTTTCCAGGGAAAATTTGGCCCACTGGCCCCCCCAAACCTCTGTTTGGCTATGTGCCAACCAAATGCTTCTGAAGTTAGTTGTTATTGTCAAGTTTGATAGCGAGTTTGCCCAGGAGAAAACAATGGATCAGGGGAAAACTTTTTTTTTGACTCCCAAAAAGGGTTAGGAAATGTTGTCATTTCACTGAGCCCTTTTTTTTTTATTTGGGGGGGGGGCGGGGGGGGGGGGACAATAACCCACAAAGGACATATATTATTTATTGTATACGTCCTCACAGTAACGGGCTGGCCCTTGTTCTTGATGGAAAAGAAAAAAAAAAAAAAAAAAAAAAAGGGGGGGACTTCCCGTTTTTGGCAACCAAAGGAAAGGTTCTGGGGGTTGGTTTCCCCTTCTCCTTGCCCGGCCCGCTTTATGTTTTTATTTTTGCTTTTTTTTTTTTGTTTTATTTAGTTCTACTCTTCTGTTGCCGTAGGTTTAAAAAAAAAAACTGATAAAAGGGCCCAAAAAAAAACACAACAAAAAAAACCAAACCCTTGGCATGGCCGTTTTTCTTTTCCTCCTCTTAACTCTTTGCGGCTTTTTACAAGTCAGTGTTTGTTTTTCAGTGTGGTGTGCATGTTTGTGTTTTGTGTTGTGTCGTCTTACCTCTGGCAGGGACATTTTTAGGTTTCAAAAAAAAACAAAAGCAAGTTTGGAGCTTGGCTATCAGTAATTGATCTGTAATGGAAACCATAAAAAAAATTGTTTTTTCCGTTGTGCCCATTAAAAAAATTTTGGGGGGGGGGGGGTATTTTGAAGGGGGACTCTTAAAGGGAGCATTGAAAAACTTGTTCCGTTGAGGCCGCCCGGCCCAAGGAAGGTTGGAAAACACCCCCCCCCCCCCCCCCCCGAGGTCGGCAAGGGCCTTCCGTGTTGTGGGCCGTCATATGCAAGGAAGACGGACTTTTACACATGGCCGAAGGTGCTGGTCACAACATTATTTTTTGGAACACCCTATCCACCCTATAATTTTGGCAGGGGGGATTGGATCAAAAACCTTTTTATTTTCTTGTTCCCGGCGACCACATTTTTTACTTTGGCTTTCCCTCAGAGGGCCGTTATGACTGTTGAAAACCATAATAAAAAAAATTTGTTTGAAAAACGCCTTCATTTAATATTCCCACATGAAGTTTATGAAACTAGTTTGGAATTCATCCAAATTTCGGGCAAGGGTAGTGGGTTTTTTTTTTTTTTCCACTTTGTTGTTTGGTAAAACACAAACTGCTTGTAATAGGACTGGGGGGAAGATTTGAAAAAACAAAAAAAAATCATGGAAGTTGGGATGAAGTAAAGTCCCATTGTGATTTGCTCCGCGGGCCCTCACCATAAAAATCATTGGGGCGGGCGGATCTGGCCCCCAGGCCTTGAGGTTTTGACACCTGATAGCTATAAAGGGGTTATGTGATGATAACATATAAAAAAGCAATGCGGCAAAAAAAACACACAGTGGTCCATTATTTTATTATTAGTATTATGTAATTTCTTAGGTAGAGCTTTGTTAGGTGGAAAATCTGGCCCTGCGATATAATTCTATTTGACAAAAAATTAAATGCGGGGCCCGTGGAGTTTTTAAACGCGCCACCCCACATCTAATATGCGATACAATTTACACCTCCCCCCCCTTCCCAAAAAAAAAAAATGTGGGGGCCAAAGGAAAAGATGGTGTACATGTTCGAAAAAAACAAAACTTGACTCCCTTCTGCCTCAATTTTTTGACCTTTCTTCATTGTTTGGATAATTGTTGTTTGCACCTCAATCAAGGGCGCTTGGCGGTGGGGTTCCGATAAACTTTGACAATTCGTCATGGACTTTGTTCCCATTGCAACGATGGCCTCCTTGGCAACCCTGTCTGCGGGCTGGCCTGTTTCGATCCTCCGGTCGCTCTCTGATGCCGTGGGCGGCTTGGCTCCGCCTTCTCCATCCATGGATCGCATTTGAGTGTGTAAATGATGCCACGCGGGGGCGTTCGTGTCCATGAAAAGAAAACCAAACGAGTAGCATTTTGAACGCTGGCGTGCAAGGCGCAAGAGTTATCCAAAAAAAACAAAAAAACAAAAAAAAAAAAAAATTATTAAATGGCACAGGAGAAGGAAAACTTTCCATTCCATTTACTGTCATATGCAAAGTGGGAACCTTCAGTTACCTCCACCAAAAAAGTGTTACAAATACTGAAGAGTTTGTCCTGGATTTTCAGTCAATTACTTCACATAATCCATTTTTCTAAGGCGGGACGTCCACCAAAAGCCTAAACCCTGCTTCTGCATGTTTTTCGGACCTCTTGCTGTATGATTTTTACTGTTACGAGGGCAGAACTACGAGGCCGACGTTGGACATGATTATTTAAAACCCAAAACATGCTTAAAATTACGTTTTTTCTTTCAACGCCTTGGTGGCTCAAGATAAAAAAAACTTTCCCCCCAAAAACATGTATATATTTTTTTAAAAATATAGGAAATAAGGAAAAAAAAGGTTTTTTTATATTTTTTCAAAGTAATAAATTATCAATTTGCCTTTAATTTGTTTTAAAATATTTCTAAATATTTTAATGTCTTGTAAATTGGTTTTAATATATTCTAAAGCCATGTTTTTTAATTATTAAAAAAGTTAATTTTTATTACCCTTTTAATTTGTTTACAGATATTTCAAAAATATTTTTTTTTTGGTGAAAATATTTTACGATTTAATATTCCATTGGTCTTTTAAAAATATTTTAAAGGACATTTTAAAAATTTTTTCATATTTCAACCCCCAGTTATTAAAATTTAATTAGGCTTTATTTTTTAATTATTTATGTCCAAAATGGAGTTATTGATTTAGCAAAGGGTTTTATTAGGTGCTCCCACTAAATTTGTCGATTTTTAAAGAGGAAATTTTTCTTTCCAATTTGCCCCCCCCCCCTTCCACATGCTTTTCCATGTTTTGAAAAACTAAAACTAAAAAAATCGGTTGACCAGTCCACTTTTTAATTTGCGGCAAAAAAACAAACCATCACAGACTTTTGGAGGAATTTAGGGAAAAAACCTAATTACAATTTTTAGGGGAAATGCTGGGGGAGGAAAACGAGGGTGGACACATTGCAAGCAAACAGGGGGTGAACAACGCTGCAAACAAGGAAGTCAAAAAAAACCAAAGATTTAAAAAACCTCCAAAACCCTGGAAGAAATTAAAAGGGGGGCCGGACCAATTTTTTGCTAACAATGTTCAACCCACTCCTCTTTTCCTTACCTTTTTATGTGTATCTCATCAATACATTTAGAGGAAAAAATAACCTAAGAAAAAAAACATGTTAAAAAAAACCTGCGGGTTCTGCCTATATTTAATTTTATTTGCACTTCCTAACCATGGATGGCAAAAGGATTTGGGGGAAAAAAAAAAAAAAAAATTCCAACCAGAAAATTTTTTTGAAACAGTGTTCCCCGATGGTGCCCAAAAAAAAAAAAAATGTTTTTTGTTTGTTTTTTTTTTAAACCTGGGAGAACATTATTACCATGTTCTGTGGGATCCTTTCAACAAAAAAACACCCCCACACAACAACACACCACACCACACAACAACACCCACACACACACACACACCACACCCACCCACCCCCCACACACACGATTTGTTATTGACCACAGGGACTGTAGAAAAAAAAAAGCTTTTGTTAGAACACATGGGAAACAGCACCCCACTTTTTCTTGCATGACAAAGTCCTCCCGACCTTATCTGCTCTCGTTTTCGTGAGGAAGTTGAAAAAAAACCTTCCGGGGCCGATATTGGAAAAAAACCGGACAGTCAAAAGTTTCTATTCATTTTTTGCACAGCCCACTAGATTTGGTACTATGGTAATATATTAAAATTTTCAGCCAATGACAAGAAAAGGGCAAAAACAAAGTTTGTCAGTACTTCCCAAAAGGATGTTGTTCGTGAATCCCAAAATTGTTAATGTTACACCCCCCCCCCAAAAAAAAAAAAAAAAAAAATCTCTATATGACAAGTGCCCCCCCCCCAAACATCTGGGACACCCAATTTATATTAACAAAGAAAAAAAACAACAATCTTCCACAAAAACAATTTGTTTAAACCGGTTTTTCTTTTTTCTAGGTTGCTATAAATGTAAACCCAAATTCACACTCCCCCCCCCACTGGCCACATATTAGGTTACACCTACAGGGCAATTTGATTATAAACACTATCCCCCACTTTTTCTGCTTTGGACAAAAGATTTGACTCTGAATTTTAATTCCCGCACCCCCCCCAACCCAGCAGTTGCTATAAAAAGATACTGCAACCAAAACCCCCACAGAGGAAAAATGTTTTTTTTTTTTTTTTTCTGCACTCCCTCCCGTGCCGGTAAACCAGAATATTTAGGAACCTTGTGATCCAGTTTTGCCCCGCCTTGCATGTCACTGGGTGGGGGGCGAACAATTAACGTTGATTTTCCAGTGTTTTGCTCACCGAACAGAACCCCGGAAACATGATTTCTTCCGCCTGGCATATAAAAAGGCTGGATGTTTCGATTGTCAGCCCCTTGTCCCTGGGGAGTCGGGGGGGTCCATTTGTGTAAGTGTACCTAATGCAAGTGGGCTGGTGGATGACGGGTGAGACGAAATAAGAAACAGCCCAGTTTTTTTTGTTGCGTTTTTAATGACAAACAAACCAAGCGTAAAACGCTTTTTCTCCCTATTTAATTGAAATCGTTCCAGATTGTCTTCCTAACTGGTGGGTTTTCGCCACCGCAGCAAAAATTTTGCAAAAAAATTCCCGCCCCCCCCTCCCTCGCGGGTAACAATACAAAAAAACACAACCAACCTTTTTAGTTCCGTAATTTTTTTTTTTTTAGGCTGCATTTTTTTTTTGCCTATTTTGGCGTTTTTTTTTCCCCACATAAATATTTCCCCTTTTTTCAATAAATACTTCTCTCTCGTGGACTTTAATGGGCGAATGTTTAATATTACAAATTCAGGAGTTTTTGTTTAACCTGCACTCCAATTTTTAAACTATTTTTTTTAATCCCCCAGAAAAGCCGTGAGAGGATATAAACGTAAAAACAGCAAAAGAGTTTGAATGTAAAAACACCAAGGGTCTTTTTTGTAATTTAAGATAAGAAATAAAAACCCCCCTCCCACCCCCACCCCCAGGGGCCCCCCAAAACCTCAATTTGAAATGCTTTGTGATGTCATCAGTAAACGTAGAACACATTTTTGTCAGCTTTTTGGGAAAAGTGCGGCAAGTCCCCTCGGAATTCCACTGAATTCAAAAGAAAAGGTCCCAGAAGGAGACAAAGAACAAAGCGTCTCTTACACAAACTTTTTTTTTCCACGGTTCCCCCCCCTGCTTGTTTGGCTGCCCTCCAGTGGGGTTTTTTAGTAAGTCCCCTGGCCCTTCCAGTGGGGGAATACTTGGGGGTGGTTTGTTTTTTTTGTGTTCCCCCCCCGCCTTCCCCCCCCAAGAGGTTGAGGTGTACAAGGTGTATTAAAACGTCCAACTCCCAAGGTTAACGGTGGGTTTCGAACCCAAGCTTTCAAACCAAGGATCCGCAAATGTCCCGTCCACCTGCGTTCAAGTTTTCCTGTTTTTGCGGTGGGCCCTAGTTTTTTGAACCCTTAGCCGGCTTTTTGGGCCTGCAATCCTTTTTCACTTGGGGATCAGCCAGCCAAGTGGGAAAATCCTCCCCCCAAATTTCCCATTGCCATTGGCAGCCCTCTAAGGTCCCCCGGGCCCACTACCTCCTCCTGGGCCCCGTTTTTGGTGGCTCCGGTCCCCCCTGGCTCCCCTGGAACGGTCGTTCTTCCACCAACGTTAGCCGTAGCCCTCCTTTTTCAATGCATTCCAAACCAGCCCTGCAGAACCACCCGCGGCACAAAACAAATTTAAAGCCAATGGAATGGATTAATTTTTTATTAGTGTGTTTATTAATGAAAAAAAGAGCCAATCGAGGTAAAAATGAAAGTAAATAAGACAATTCTGCCACGTTTCTCTCCCCTTTCTTTTCCTCCGCTCCAATTTTTTTATTTTTTTTTTCGTATAGACATTTGAAGTGGGAAAATAATGTTTTTTATATGGTATTTTTTTTCCCTACCAATAATCTATTTTAGTAAATGTTTTATATAAAAGGATTTTTTGACACACTTGGGCCTTTAAGCAATAGAGGTCCTTCCAATGGGAGGTATTGAAAATGTGTTTTCAAATGATTCTTGAAAAGAAACTTTGAAGATGAACTCCCTAAATGAAAACCCTGTGTAATAGTCCCAAACAAGAATGAAACTTCGAACGGTGCGATAATTAAAAAAACGCAAGTCGGCGGAAGCCGCTGACCCTGGCGCAGTCTGCGGTCCCGGGCCGTTCATGTGGGGCTGGATGAAGGAATGGGCACTGAGAAACGGTCCCTCACCAGGGATTCCGGCCACCAGTGTGGGACAACCTTGTACTCCTCCTTAGCCAGCAGCCTGCAGAACGCAAGTGGGGTTAGACTTTGCGTTACCCTGCACAATATTCCCGGATCCCCCCGGCGCCCCGATTAGCCCAAAGCCCGCGCACATTCCCTCACGCAAACGTCGGCACCCACGGCAAGGCGCGCGTACGTGCGCTTTTCAGCCCCCCGCACGCCCTCATTTTTTGGGTAACCTGCAGCCTGCCGTCAGTTGGAACCCAGGATGGACTTCTTTCGTCATGGAGTGGGTTTTGTGCCCAAACCTGGGAAAAGAGACCACAAGCAAATACCGTTTAAACGCAACTTTTTGAACGCTTGTTTTTTTTGAAGTGCCTTTTTATAGAATTTATCTGTGTTCCAAAAAGGATCGAATGCGCAATTTGCCGCAAAATTTGTCCCAAATCTTTGACGCCTCCTGGGGAATTGCCCCCCGCAAGATGGGCGGCCAACCTACTTTTTTTTTGTAAAATTTAGAAGACGCTCCGACGCCAACAAACCAAAAAGTGGGTGCGGTGCTTTTTTTTTTTTTTTTCATGTTTAATGTACCATGCTTGGAATGGCCGACTGGTAACTTTCCCTTCACCCCCCTGTGACCCGTTTGTTCGGGCAGGTGAGAATTGAAAAGTCTTCGTTCTCCAAATTTGTTGTTCAAACTTCTTCATCATAATGCCGGTCCATGTTTCCTGTAATTAAAAGTGAGAAACAGGAAATATTATGTACTTTTCTCCAAACGTGTGCCTATGTACAATCAGAATATCTTGGAACATGTAATTCATGTCAGTAGCACACTCCAAAAAGTCAACTATATGTTATGTTCAGGCACAAAACAATAATTTGGATGATTATAACAAAAAGAGGAAAAAGAACTATCTTGTGGTGACCCACAAGATGGAGACATTCCCCAGGGATGTGTATCTTGAAGCGAAGGGGAGAAGGATCAAAAGTCAGGTGTTGGCTTCAAAAGGAGTGGTTGGCCACTTGATGTCAATACACTCAGGTATGTGGATAGTAAAGTAACAAGACAGACTCTCATTTTATTTACCACATCTCCGCAATCTCAAAAAATTGTGATGTAAGGAGCAATCCAAAAGATTTTCATCATGGTCATCTGAAAAGTATTTTCAATGAATCTGTCCGATGTACGAGTTTTTCGTTTTTGAATCAAGCGACTTTAGCAAATGAAGTGTATGATATTCAAATGTATTTAGATGGGTTAGATGTATAATTTAGCACTTAAAAAATGTCCAACTGACCCATGAGAAAGTCAAAGATGGTCATGTCCATTATGTCCAGAAGTCTGGTCCCACTGTCGTAGGGGGGAGTCTGTTTGACCTCCTCGCAGTAGTCCGGGTCCACTTCCCACCTGAGTATCACAAATTCCGTGTTTATGGACCACTACCGATGTTATCTATGCCTCGCAAAATAGAGGCGATGTTCTTACTCTGCCTTCTTGCGTTTGTGGTAGGAGCGTCGCCACGGGTTCCTCCAGGTTTTGCGCTTTGCGAGGGCAAGGTCCGGGAGGAAGGCGGCCAGGGATCCTTCGATCTGGTCGGGCTTGCCGCAGAGGGCGTGCTCCGTGGAGCAGTAGTACGAACATTCCCCGTAGAAACACACGTTGTTGGCTGCGGAAAAAGTATCATGTACATTTTGACAGTCAAATGGACATTGCATTGATTACTACAAAGTTCCACAGTTATACCTCATGAAGTAACCAATAAGCGAATATACATACACAATATATAACCATAATGTGATTCTTTAATTGGTAAAACGTGATTATGAGCTAAAATGCCCCCCCATAAAAAAAATCTCCTATTGAAATTCACTTCTTCATGGCTCTGCTCTTTTTGCTCTTTTAGAATTTCAAGCGCATCCGTTTTACAAGGGACAAAATTAATGACCCCTTGGGGAATTCAGCCACTTGTATTAATTGCTGAGACTGTGAGTAAATTCAATCCCACGAGACGCTCCCCCACGTGCTCGTGACCAAAAAAAAAAAGAAAAAATATTGCATAGCTCGTTAAGTGCTGCGCTCTGATACGAGCACGCTTCCAGTTAGTCTCCATTTAATGAACTCCCTCAATATTGCGTATTTTGGTCAGTTGAATTAATTTTATGATAAAAATTTTTGCTTTCTATAACCTCGCTAAGCCAGTCGAGGTGTTCCCTACCTGGCGATATGAAAAAGGTCCGCCAGAGCTTTTTATCCCGCGTGACATCTCGGATCTCCTTGGTCATGTTGACGAGTCTGCCGGCCACGGGAGGGACGCGGCGAAAGTCCAGAATCCTGCAGGACCCCAAAGGACAGACGCGGGATTATCACGTCATCATCATCGGTCTGGGATTAAATGACTCAACGATTCCAAAACAAATGAAATAATAAGACTAAATTGTCGGACAAAATATTATAGTCGGCACATGCTGTTCAAATGTCGCAATCCAATTCTTGATCACAATGTTTATACAAATAAACATAAAGTACAGTGTATTAATCTGATGCTGTAGTTAACATCAGATACTGAAATGGTTTTCATTCCTATAGAAGTGCAATACAGATATTGTGCAATTATGTTAAGCGAATCAATACACTGAAATCTTGAGTATACATTATATACACATACTGTACATGTCAATATTACACTCCCCACTTTATTTAATTCTAAAACTATTAATTATTATTTCTCTTCCTAGATTAAAATGATTCTTTCTAAATCCCTGTTCTGGTTCTTCTTTTTCTTGGTTGTACATATGAAAATGAGGGTATATGTGTGATGATGAGTATATATATATATATATATATATATATATATATATATATATATTTTTTTTTTTTTTTTTTGGGACAACTGTCAAACAGTCATTCCAGACATGTTTGTGATTCAGACAGAAATAAACATGGACAAGAGTTGATCAATTCCTGCAAATTATCATAAAATTAAAATCTACCTAGTTACATACAGCCTATTGACAACACTTTTCCATTTATTTTGTCACCCCAGATGGGACTGGAACCCACAATCCCTGGCTTAGGAGGCCAGTGCCTTATCCATTAGGCCACTGGGGCACGTCGTGGTGCAGTGAAGGAGG